>NC_091292.1:71425850-71485850 GCF_038502225.1 Cherax quadricarinatus
AATTTATTTTAGCCTAACCCAACTAAATATATTTTAGATTTGATTACAGTAATTTAATAATGAACAAACACAATAAAATATTTTTTTTTCGTTAGGTTCAGAATGATTTTGGCGAAATTATTACACAAATTTTCACTTGTCCTATATGGCAAGATGAGCGTTGCTATTTAAGCCAAGATGGCAAGTTCTGCCGTTCTGCCTATTCGGCACGACATATATGTATATATATATGTATATATATATATATATATATATATATATATATATATATATATATATATATATATATAATATATATATATATATATATATACATATATACATATATATATATATATATATATATGTATATATATATATATATATATATATATATATATATATATATATATATATATATATATATATATATATATATATATATATATATATATTCAAAACAACCACTGTGAAAGAATAGAAAAATTCCAAGCGCTTTCGTGACTACTCACATTATCAAAGAACAATTGATTGTTCCTTGATAATGTGAGTAGTCACGAAAGCGCTTGACATTTCTCTGTTCTTTCACAGTGGTTGTTTTGCATATTCTGAAATCACCTGTTTACTGTGATCTTATTGCATATATATATATATATATATATATATATATATATATATATATATATATATATATATATATATACACAAATATATATATATACATATATATACATAAATATATATATATAAATATATATACATATATATATATATATATATATATATATATATATATATATATATATATATATATATATATATACATACATATATATATATATATATAATATATATATATATACATACATATATATATATATATAATATATATATATATACATACATATATATATATATATAATATATATATATATACAAACATATATATATATATATATATATATATATATATATATATATATATATATATATACATATATATATATACATATATATATATATATATATATATATATATATATATATATATATATATATATATATATATATTTTTTTTTTTTTTTTTTAACACACCGGCCGTATCCCACAGTAAACAGGTG
Organism: Cherax quadricarinatus; assembly: GCF_038502225.1. Lineage (NCBI taxonomy): Eukaryota > Metazoa > Arthropoda > Malacostraca > Decapoda > Parastacidae > Cherax > Cherax quadricarinatus. The sequence continues at coordinate 71,426,951 of NC_091292.1, forward strand.
ATTTCAGAATATGCAAAACAACCACTCTGAAAGAATAGAGAAATTCCAAGCGCTTTCGTGACTACTCACATTATCAAGGAACTATGAAAGTAAAGCATCCAAGGAAGCTATATAAGGGGTCTGGCCGGCACCTCACTATCAGATCCCACAACGGTTTAAACACCTGACGCGCGCCGACCCAACTTGGACAGGTCCTTGGCACAACCCACCCCACAAACCACTCTACCCAAGAAATAAGAAATTTTAAAGATTATTTGTCCAGTGTATTATTAAATTCTTCCCAAATTCTATTAATTATAAATGGATCTAATTTATATAAACCATAGGAAATATTCATATTATTGTCAAAACTGCTTTTTATGAAACAAGATTCAATTATATTCCTGTCGACCATGGACTTGCTTGATACTACTTTCTCAACTTTTTGAAAATCAATTGGATGGTTAAAATCTCTTACATGAATAAATAGAGCATTGGAATCTTGTCCAGTTCTAATGCTATATTTATGTTGTTTTAATCTTAGTTCGAGATTTTTACCAGTTTGACCGTAATAAACTTTATCGCAAATTTTACAAGGAATCTTATAGACACATCCATCAGCATTTTGGGGGGAATTCTTTATCAAAAGTTTTTTTACTGTATCAAGATTTTTGAATACAACTTTAATATTAAAAGTCTTAAGAAGAGAAGGCATATCAACCAAGTTTTCATGGTAAGGGAGAACCAACATATTTTTAGTTGAATAAGGCTGGTTGTCCCTTTTTGGATTGTAAAAAGTATTTCTAGCTAAGCTATTTAATTTGCCAAGGAAATAGTGTATATCAACATTTTTGAGCATAAGACACAAAATATCATCAACATATCTGAACCATTTAGCTCTGTTAGGGAGGATTGTGTTAAGCAGCCATTTCCTTGGCAAATTAAATAGCTTAGCCCATTCTATAAACTTTACTGTTGAGTTTGAAGAAAATAACTCATTGCCTTTTCTAGATGTTTTAATTATTAAGGGTAATAATGAATTCAAATTTAAAATTTACAGAAAACCTACAAATAACTGTTCCTATGTCCACTATTATTCTTCGCATCAAGATAGAGTTAAACTGTCTGTTTTCTCATCAATGTTTTTGAGAGCTTTACGAATTTGCAGTCCAGAGTTCATAGATGAGGAAATATCCAAAATTTATGAAATAGGTAATGATTTGAAACACCCAAGAAATGTAATTGATAAATCTTTTAAAGTTGCTTGAAATACTTTTTACAATCCAAAAAGGGACAACCAGCCTTATTCAACTAAAAATATGTTGGTTCTCCCTTACCATGAAAACTTGGATGATATGCCTTCTCTTCTTAAGACTTTTAATATTAAAGTTGTATTAAAAAATCTTGATACAGTAAAAAAAACTTTTGATAAAGAATTCCCCCCAAAATGCTGATGGATGTGTCTATAAGATTCCTTGTAAAATTTACGATAAAGTTTATTACGGTCAAACTGGTAAAAATCTCGAACTAAGATTAAAACAACATAAATATTGCATTAGAACTGGACAAGATTCCAATGCTCTATTTATTTATGTATGAGATTTTAACCATCCAATTGATTTTCAAAAAGTTGAGAAAGTAGTATCAAGCAAGTCCATGGTAGACAGGAATATAATTGAATCTTGTTTCACAAAAAGCAGGTTTGACAATAATATGAATATTTCCTTTGGTTTATATAAATTAGATCCATTTATAATTAATAGAATTTGGGAAGAATTTAATGATACATTGGACAAATAATAATTTTTTAAATTTCTTATTTCTTGGGTAGAATAGTTTGTTGGTGGGTTGTGTGAAGGACCTGTCTAGTTGGGCCGGCAGGCCTGCTTTCTTATGAGTCGCGCATCAGGTGTTTAATTGTTGTGGGATCTGATAGTGAGGTGTTGACTAGACTCCTTATATACCTTCCTTTGATGCTTTACTTTCATAGTTCCTTGATAATGTGAGTAGTCACGAAAGCGCTTGGAATTTCTCTATTCTTTCAGAGTGGTTGTTTTACATATTCTGAAATCACCATATCTATATGTATATATATATATATATATATATATATATATATATATATATATATATATATATATATATATATATATATATATATATATATATATATACATATATATATATATATATATATATATATATATATATATATATATATATATATATATATATATATATATATATATATATATATATATGCAAAACCACTGTGAAAGAGAAGTGAAATTCCAAGCGCTTTCGTGACTACTCACATTGTCAAGGAACTATGAAAGCAAAACATCAAAGGAAGGCAATTAAAGGGCTTAGACCACACCTCACAGTCAACTCCCACAACAAAGACACACCTGATGTGGGACAATACCGGACTCATAAGAAAAGAGGAACGCTGCAGTAGGTCCGCTGGTCCAACTAGACAGGTCCTCACGACAACCCACTAACAAATTATTCTACCCAAGAAATAAGGTTTATTATTTGTCCAATGTATTATTAAACTCTAACCAAATAATACATTGGACAAATAATAAACCTTATTTCTTGGGTAGAATAATTTGTTAGTGGGTTGTCGTGAGGACCTGTCTAGTTGGACCAGCGGACCTACTGCAGTGTTCCTCTTTTCTTATGAGTCCAGTATTGTCCCACGTCAGGTGTTTCTTTGTTGTGGGCGTTGACTGTGAGGTGTGGTCTAAGCCCTTTAATTGCCTTCCTTTAATGTATTACTTTCATAGTTCCTTGACAATGAGAGTAGTCACGAAAGCGCTTGGAATTTCACTGCTCTTTCACAGTGGTTGTTTTGCATATTTTAAAATCACCTGTTTACTGTGATTTTATTGCATATATGTATATATATATATATATATATATATATATATATATATATATATATATATATATATATATATATATATATATATATATATATGTATATATATATATATATATATATATATATATATATATATATATATATATATATATATATATATATATATATATATGTATATATATATATATATATATATATATATATATATATATATATATATATGTATATATATATATATATATATATATATATATATATATATATATATATATATATATATATATATATATATATATATATAGGGAGTCAGTATGCATGATGAAAATTAACTTTATAATGGTCAAAGACGGGGAGAAACATCTAACTTTGTAATGGTCAAAGACGGGGAGAAACATCTAATTTTATAATGGTCCAGGACGGGGAGAAACATCTAACTTTATAATTGTCTAGGACGGGGAGAAACATCTAACTTTATAATGGTCCAGGACGGGGAGAAACATCTAACTTTATAATGGTCTAGGACGGAGAGAAACATCTAACTTTATAATGGTCTAGGACGGAGAGAAACATCTAACTTTATAATGGTCTAGGACGGGGAGAAACATCTAACTTTATAATGGTCCAGGACGGGGAGAAACATCTAACTTTATAATGGTCTAGGACGGAGAGAAACATCTAATTTATAATGGTCCAGGACGGGGAGAAACATCTAACTTTATAGTGGTCTAGGACGGGGAGAAACATCTAACTTTATAATGGTTAAGGACGGGGAGAAACATCTAGCTTTATAATGGCCTAAGACGGGGAGAAACATCTAACTTTATAATGGTTCAGGACGGGGAGAAACATCTAACTTTATAATGATCTAAGACGGGGAGAAACATCTAACTTTATAATGGTTCAGGACGGGGAGAAACATCTAACTTTATAATGATCTAAGACGGGGAGAAACATCTAACTTTATGATAGTAACTAGACGTTGAGTTCACTTTTTTTTATATATATATTTTATTTAAAGCAATGCAAATACAAGTTGATATAAAATACAGAACAGATTAATACACAAGAATCCAACAGTGACACCTCAACCAGGTCGTCTAAATACACGCAAAAGATTAATATTACATAGAACAATGTAACACTGAAGTTCAACAGAGCTCAAAGGCTACCTATGCACATGTTTATTTACCAATGAAACTATGGACAGTAACTAGATGTTGAGGTCACTGGACAGTAATTAGATGTTGAGCTCGCTGGACAGTCACTAGATGTTGAGGTCACTGGACAGTAACTAGACGTTGAGCTCACTGGACGGTAACTAGATGTAGATCATGATGGACAGTAACCAAATCTCGAGCTCACTGGACAGCCTATCTGGGACTAGGCAGAAAAGGAGAGGAACGGAAGAAATCCCCCTGGTGGACACCTCATGAATCAATAGTGTTTACCAAAGAGATCTGATGTCTCGTTGTGACACGATTGGACGAATTAATGAAGGAAAACACCGGACAAGTGGGAGCACAGCATCCTTACTAACCAAATTGAAAGCAATGCACATTTGTAGAAGAAGTGAGGAAGCCAGCAAGCAGACAAAAAAAAAAAAAAAAAAAAACAGTGCGAAGAGTTAGAGACGATATTTCAGTCTTCAACTGAGATTATCTTCAACTGAGATTATCTTCAACTGAGGATCTCATACTGAGACCGAAATTTAGCAGCCTCTTTAGACACTTTGTCTCCATGGGTGTTTCCTGCAGTCATGCAAACACACACACACACACACACACACACACACACACACACACACACACACACACACACACACACACGAGCCAGGAGCATGGAATCGACCCCTGCAACCTCAACTAGGTGAGTACACACACACACACACACACACACACACACACACACACACACACACACAGAACGGAACAAGATTATAAACGACAACCAGCACGGATTCATGGAAGGCAAACCCTGCGTCACAAACCTAGTGGAGTTTTATGACAAGGTAACAGAAGTAAGACACGAGAGAGAAGGGTGGAATGATTTCATTTTCCTGGACTGCAGGAAGTCCTTCGACACAGTTCCTCACAAGAGATTAGTGCAGAAGCTAGACGATCAGGCGCGTAAAACAGGAAGGGCGCTTCAATGGATCAGAGAATACCTGACAGGGAGGCAACAACGAGTCATGGTACGTGATGAGGTATCACAGTGGGCGCCTGTGACGAGCGGGGTCCCACAGGGGCCAGTCCTAGTACAGTTGCTATTTTTGGTATATATGAATGACATGATGGAAGGGATAGACACTGATGTGTCCCTGTTCGCAGATGATGTGAAGTTAATGAGGAGAATTAAATCAGATGAGGATGAGGCAGGGCTACAAAGAGACCTGGACAGGCTGGACACGTAGTCCAGCAACTGGCTTCTCGAATTTAACCCTGCCAAATGCAAAGTCATGAAGATCGGGGAAGGGCAAAGAAGATCGCTAGGTGGCCAAAGACTGCAAACCTCACTCAAGGAGAAAGATCTTGGGATGAGCATAACACCGAGCATGTCTCCGGAAGCACACATCAACAAGATAACTGCTGCAGCAAATGAGCGCCTGGCAAACCTGAGAATAGCGTTCCCGTACCTTAGTAAGGAATCGTTCAAGACACTGTACACTGTGTACGTCCGGCCTATACTGGAGTATGCAGAACCAATTTGGAACCCACAACTGGTCAATCACATCAAGAAATTAGAGAAAGTTAATTTTTTGCAGCAAGGTTAGTTCCGTAGCTCATGGGAATGTCCTACGAAGAAACTTTGGGGGAAACAGGCCTGAAGACACTGGAAGATAAAAGGATCAGTGGAGATATGATAGCAACATACAAAATACTGCGTGAAATAGATAAGGTGAACAGAGACAGGATGTTTCAGAGAGGGGACGCAGAAACAAGGGGTCACAATTGGAAGCTGAAGACTCAGACGAGTCACAGGGAAGTTAGGTTGTCATGTGTGATGCTGGTTGTCATGTATGAGCCCATTCCTTTCTAGGTGCTCTACTGTTCTTCTCCTGATAATCTTCGCCATAACTTTACATACTATACATGTCAGAAACACAGGTCTGTAGTTTAGTGCTGCTTGTCTGTCTTCTTTCTTAAAAATCGGAACTTCGTTTGTGTACTCACATAGTTGTACTCATCTAGATGTGGTTGCGGGGGTCGATTCACAGCTCCTGACCCCGCCTCTTCACGTGGCCGCTACCCGGTCACTCTTCCCGTTCCGTGAGCTTCATCATACCTCTTCTTAAAGGTATGTATGGATCCTGCATCCAATACATCACTACCCAGGCTATTCCACTTAGTGACAACTCTTTGAGTGAAGAAATACTTTCTAACATCCCTGTGGTTCATCTGAGTCTTCAGCTTCCAACTGTAACACCTCGTTGCTACCTCGTTGCTGTGTCCCATCTCTGGAACATCCTGTCTTTGTCCACCTTGTCTATACCTCTGACTATTTTATATGTAGTTACCATATCCCCCCTAACTCTCCTGTCTTCCAGTGTCGTCAGGTCGATTTCCCTTAACCTCTCCTCGTAGGACATACCCCTTAGCTCGGGAACTAGTCTTGTTGCAAACGTTTGCAAATTCTCTAGTTTCCTTACATGCTTGGCTAGCTGAGAGTTCCAAACTGGCGCTGCATATTCCAATATGGGCCTAACGTACATAGTGTACAGGGTCCTGAATGACTCCTTATTTAGATGTTGGAATGCTGTTCTTAGGTTTGCCAGATGCCCGTATGCTGCAGCAGTTATTTGATTGATGTGCGCCTCAGGAGATGTTCCCGGTGTTGTACTCATACCAAGATCCCTTTCCTTGAGTGAGGTTTATTGGCTCTGGTCCCCTAGACTGTACTCCGTCTGTGGTCTTCTTTGTCTTTCCTCAGTCTTCATGACTTTGCACTTGGTGGGGTTGAACTCCAGGAGCCAGTTGCTGGACCAGGTCTGCAATCTGTCCAGATCCCTCTGTACTTCTGCCTGGTCGTCGTCCGATTGAATTATTCTCGTCAACTTCACATCATCTGCAAACAGGGACACTTCGGAGTCTAGTCCTTCCGTCATGTCGTTCACAAACACCAGAAACTGATCCCTGTGGCACCCAGCTCGTTACCGGCACCCACTCTGACACCTCGCCACGTGTCATGTGTGTGTGTGTACTCACCTAACTCACCTAATTGTGGTTGCAGGGATCGAGACTCAGCTCCTGGCCCCGCCTTTTCGCTGAGTGCTAATAGGCCCTCTCCCTGCTCCATGAGCTTTATCATACCTCATCTTAATGCTATGTATGGTTCCTGCCTCCACTACCTCACTTGCTAGGCTATTCCACCTCCTGACTACTCTATGACTGAAGGAATACTTCCTAACATCCCTTTGACTGATCTGGGTCTTCAACTTCGAATTGTGATCCCTTGTTTCTGTGTCCCCTCTCTGGAACATCCTGTCTCTGTCCACCTTGTCTATTCCACGCAGTATTTTGTATGTTGTTATCATGTCTCTCCTAACCCTCCTGTCCTCCAGTGTCGTCAGGCCGATTTCCCTTAACCTTTCTTCATAGGACATTCCCATGAGCTCTGGAACTAACCTTGTCGCAAACCTCATCATCATCACTTTCTTTAATTTCTTGACGTGCTTGATCAAGTGCGGGTTCCAAACAGGTGCTGCATACTCCAGTATGGGCCTGACGTACACGGTGTACAGTGTCTTGAACGATTCCTTACTAAGGTATCGGAACGCTATTCTCAGGTTTGCCAGGCGCCCATATGCTGCAGCAGTTATTTGGTTGATGTGTGCTTCCGGAGACATGCTCGGTGTTATACTCACCCCAAGATCTTTCTCCTTGAGCGAGGTTTGCAGTCTTTGGCCACCTAGCCTATACTCCGTCTGCGATCTTCTTTGCCCTTCCCCGATCTTCATGACTTTGCATTTGGCGGGGTTAAATTTTAGAAGCCAGTTGCTGGACCAGGCGTCCAGCCTGTCCGGGTCTCATCTGATTTAATTCTCCTCATTAACTTCACATCATCTGCGAACAGGGACACTTCCGAGTCTAACCCTTCCATCATGTCATTCACATATACCAGAAATAGCACTGGTCCTAGGACCGACCCCTGTGGGACCCCGCTCGTCACAGGTGCCCACTGTGATACCTCATCACGTACCATGACTCGTTGTTGCCTCCCTGTCAGGTATTTTCTGATCCATTGCAGCGCCCTTCCTGTTTTACGTGCCTGATCGTCTAGGTTCTGCACCAATCTCCTGTGAGGAACTGTGTCGAAGGCCTTCTTGCAGTCGAAGGCCTTCTTGCAGTCTCGTGTCTTACTTCTGTTACTTTATCATAAAACTCCAGTAGGTTTGTGACACAGGATTTTCCATCCATAAATCCGTGTTGGTTGGCGTTTATACTCTTGTTCCAATCCAGGTGCTCCACCACTCTCCTCCTGATAATCTTCTCCATTACTTTGCGTACTATACACGTCAGTGACATTGGTCTGTGGTTTAGTGCCTCTTTTCTGTCTCCTTTTTTAAATATGGGTACTACACTTGCCGTCTTCTATACCTCAGGTAGTTGCCCAGTTTCAAGAGATGTGTTGAATATAGTGGTTAGTGGCACACACAACATTTCTGCTTCCTCTCTAAGGACCCACGGGGAGAAGTCGTCTGGTCCCATTGATTTTGAGGTATCAATGTCCCTTAGCAGCTTCTTCACTTCCTTCTCAGTTGTGTGTATTTCATCCAACACTTGTTGGTATATTCCTTGTTGGCGTCCCCCTCTGTTCTGTCCACCCAGAGGCCTTCCTGTCTCCACTGTAAATACTTCCTTAAATCTCTTGTTGAGCTCCTCACATACCTCTTGATCGCTTCTGGTGAGTTTCCCACCTTCTTTCCTCAGCCTTATCACCTGGTGTGTGTGTGTACTCACCTAGTTGAGGTTGCAGGGGCCGAGTCCAAGCTCCTGGCCCCGCCTCTTCACTGGTCGCTACTAGGTCACTCTCCTTGAACCGTAAGCTTTATCATACCTCTGCTTAAAGTTATGTATGGATCCTGCCTCCACTACATCTCTTTCCAAACTATTCCATTTCCTGACTACTCTGGCTGAAGAAATACTTCCTAACATCCCTGTGATTCATCTGTGTCTTCAACTTCCAACTGTGTCCCCTTGTGTGTGTGTGTGTGTGTGTGTGTGTGTGTGTGTGTGTGTGTGTGTGTGTGTGTGTGTGTGTGTGTGTGTGTGTGTGTGTGTGTGTGTGTGTGTGTGTGTGTGTGTGTGTGTGTGTGTGTGTGTGTGTGTGTGTGTGTGTGTGTGTATGTATGTATGTGTGCGTATGTGATTGCGAAGAGTCGCGAGTCAGCTCCTGGGCCCACCTCCTTTGTTGTTGATCTCTGGTTTTGTAAGCCTTATCATATCTACTCTTGAAATTGTGTATTGAGTTTGCTTCCGCCTCTGCCTCTTGCAAATTACTCCACATTTCAACCATGCTGAGACTAAAGGAAATGCTTCCTTAAATAACTATGGCTCATCAGTGTCTTCAGCTTCCACCTGTGTCCCCTTGATCCTGGTTCTCTTAATACACAGTCTGTTCCTATCTGCTCTATCATTTCCTTTTAATATACACTCAATTCAATTTAATATCCTGTCTCTATCTATCCATTTTTTTATTATTTGTGTATCAAAACAGATAAGCCGATTGGTTTCAGAGTAGCAAAATTCTCTATATATAAACATTTAGTTTTTCCTCTCCAAATGTTTTATTCCCATTCTCTGTTGTGATTTTTCCCAAATATTTTAACGACTAGATTTGTTACAATACCATGCAGGGCCCTCGAAATTGTAGGATTATCAACTATGCTAGAATACTGCACCATATGTAATTTTTTCACTCATCTGCAGTTACTGCAGGGAGGAAATAATTTGATCAGGCAAGATGTTGAGAAAGACACATGTGCAACACCTGGGTATCTTTATTGAAGAAACGTTTCAGTTACAGAGGCGTGAAGCTGGAAACTTTGTTAATGGAGACAACTTAAAACAAGAGCCTGCTGCGTGGTCGAAACGTCTCTCCAATAATGATTCCCAGGTGGCGCTAACGTGTCTTATTCACCAAATTGAAAAGCTTAATTCGGTCTTATTTCACTTTATTTCCCCAGTGAGAATCCTTCGAGAACCTCGTGGCTCTTCTTCAGTTTTCCAATAAGCGTAGACTCTATATGAAAGTCAACACACACTCACACATTCATAAAATATCAAACGCAATATAAAAGTGAGTCGCACCAATTTAGCACTCTACAAAAATTACAGAATTATAGACTATGTGTAAAGAAAGGGGTTACGAAGCAATGTTAGATATATTTGACACTCGCTGAGCAGAGACCATGTGAAACAGACCAGCCACACCAATCCTTTAGTATTTGTACTTGAGTCAAGAGTAATGCTCAGTGACAGACAGAGATCAATTGTTTTGATTAGAATCGACGAAGTGATGACACTCTTGCGTTAGCACGTCGAGGGTTTTATCGCCTTTATCTTACACTTCATTTATTTCAGTTGTATCATAAATGGTTAGTTTTTTTATTGGAAGGGGATAAACTAAGGTAAGTGAACCTAATCTAACCTAACATAATTCAGCCTAACTTAACCTAGTCTAACCTAATCTAACTTAACCTAAAAAACGTAAATCGACAAATTTGCCCCGAAGCCTATGTGAGATATCCGTATGGATTTGTTGAGGATTTTCTAGATTTTCTTGACACTTATTATAGCCAGCTGTGGCCGCCCTTGTATGTTCCTTCAAAACCTTCGGTAATACCTTGTCTGGTCTTGCTGCTTTATTTTAATCAACGTCCATTAATCTTACTTTGCTCGCCCTCAGCCTCCTGCACCTCTTTTTCCTCCTGCTACTACAGTCTCCTCTTCCTACAACCACTCCTATTGTTGAGACCCTCTCCTCCTCCTCCTCCTCCTCCTCCTCCTCCTCCTCCTCCTCCTCCTCCTCCTCCTTTTTCCTTTTCCTCTTCTTCCTCCTCCCCACCCTCTTCTGCTGCATCCACTTCTGCTCATTCGGCAGCTTCTCTATTTCCTCCTCTTGTTGAAGCCTGTCTTCCTCGTCCTTCCTGGTAACGCGTTGCTGCTGCTGCTAAATACTAACATTGATGTTTCTGAAGGTTGGTATACCATTGTCCATTCTCGCATGTTCTCGCGAGATAGCCTCAGCCAGTGCTGGTACACAAACATACACTAGAATCAGGAATGCTTCCAGCAAACTGTGGAGGTAGGGTGCACCAGCAGGTGCTGGACACAATGCATATAACCAAGGTAGAGGTGAAGAAACTGCTAGTCAAACTAGATACCTTATATGCGGTGGGCCCAGATAACACATCTCCATGGATACTGAGAGAGGGAGCAGAGGAACTGTGTGTGCCGCTAGCGACAATCTTCAGTAAATCTGTCGAAACTGGGCAGTTGCCTGAGGCGTGGAAGACAGCACATGTAGTTCCAGTTTTTAAGAAAGGAGACAGACAGGTAGCTTAAACTACAGACCAGTGTCACTGAATTGTATAGTATGTTCAGTCATGGAAAAGATTATCAGGAGAAGAGTGGTGGAACACATTGAAAGATTGGGCTCATACATGACAGTCAGCACGGCTTCAGAGATGGGAAATCCTGTGTCACAAATCTACTTGAGTTCTACGATAAGGTAACAGAAGTAAGACAGGAGAGAGAGGGATGGGAAGAATACATCTTTTTAGACTGCAAGAAGGCTTTTGACACAGTACCACACAAGAGATTGGTGCAAAAATTAGAGGAGCAGGCAGGAATAACAGGGAAAGTACTGTAATGGATCAGGGAATACCTGACAGGAAGGAAACAACGAGTGTTGGTACGTGCTGAAGTGTCGGAGTGGGCGCATGTGTCGAGTGGGGTTCCACAAGGCTCAGTATTAGGCCCGGTGCTGTTTCTTGTATACATGAATGACATGGTGGAAGGAATAGATTCAGAAGTGTCACTGTTCGCTGATGATATGAAACTGATGAGGAGAATACAAGTGGACGAGAATCAGTTAAGATTACAAGGGGATCTGAACAGACTACAAGTATGGTCCAACAAATGGCTCGTGGAGTTTAACACCAGTAAGTGTAAGGTCATGAAGATTGGGGAAGAACACAGAAGACCGCAGACAGTGTACAGGTTAGGAATTCAAAAGCTGCAAACGTCAATTAAAGAAAAGGATCTTGGGATAAGCATTATGATGAACATGTTCCCTGAGGCACACATCAATCAAATAACTGTTGCAGCATATGGAAGATTGGCAAACCTGAGATTGGTGTTTAGACATCTGAGTAAGGAGTCATTCACGACATTGTACACCAAATACGTAAGGCCTATACTGGAGTATGCAGCGCCAGTATGGAACCCTTCACTAGTCAAACACGTCAAGAAATTGGAGAAAGTGCTAAAATTTGCAACACGGTTAGTCCCGGAACTGAGAGGTATATCTTATGAGGAGAGGTTAAGGGAACTCAACCTTATGACAGTAGAGGTGTGAGTGGAAAGTTCAACAGATAGGAGTAGCGAGCGAGTATATGGTGACGATAGTTTGATTGCCAGTCTGCTTGTTAAGGTAAGGTCAGTGTCTAGGTCCCGCTTCCCCCTCATTTTCCACCCGGAAAGGTGACATGTGGGGGCTCCGACAAAATGGATAATCACTTGACTCACAGCTCCCAACACAACTGTAAGTAAAAGCCTCTTCTCCTGTTTTTAATGGATATATTGGTTAAAAGCTTCACTTTTAATTAATTGCGAAAACTTAGTTCATAATGCCTTGACTTTCATTTAAATCCTCACCAGCCTTTTAAATGCTTTACTTATCATGGATAGTGATTTCTCAAGCAGTGGTTAACTTTTGTCTCTTTCTAGCTTGGAATGTCAGCTTGGGTCATCTGGCAATCACAGAGACAGTGCTGAAGGAGATGAACTTCACATGAGTTCTGGGACGTCACTTTTTATCTACATAGCTGAAGTGTAGCTAACCCCAGGCAACTACCCCTCATCTTTGCAGTGGTGAAAGACCTGCTTTCCTATCATCTTGACGGATTATTCAAGGCTGGAGACGCTGTGACGAACTAGTGAACTAGTCGTTGGGTTGTCACTCAACAGCTGTGACCCATCCCCCCACATCATCAGCAACGGCTACAATTTCTACAAGGCACCAAGACACCCCAGTCTAACTGTACATATTAGCGTTGAATTCAAATATCATTTTTTATTTCATTTTTCATTTCTCCTTCACGTAGGATAAAAATTCGTATTTAAATGTTTTATATTTTCAATTATAACAATAAAGTGTTTATATTTGTATGTTTTACTATTCATTAATTTTCCTCCGGAGGAGCCAGCCTTGGTAAGATCTACTTAAGATCTCACAGGGTTGAGTAAGCCTTCACAAGAGGATAGGAGGGATAGAGGGGACATGATAACGTATAAAATACTAAGAGGCATTGACAAGGTGGACAAGGATCGAATGTTTCAGAGATGGGATACAGAAATTAAGGGACACAATTGGAAGCTGAAAACCCAGATGAGCCATAGGGATGTTAGGAAGTATTTCTTTAGTCTTAGAGTTGTCAGGAACTGGAATAATCTGGAGAGTGAAGTAGTGGAAGCAAGTTCATAAATAGCTTTAAGAGGTATGACAAAGATCATGGAGCATAAGAACGAAGGAACACTGCAGCAGGCCTACTGGCCCATGCGAGGCAGGTCCAAGTCTTTTACCGGCTTAAGCCAATGCACCCAACCTAGTCAGGTCAGGTCACATTGACTTAAGGGAGGAACACGGCAACCGACCTGGTAGCACAAGCTAATCAGGTCCAACTCACACCCACCCACACCCACTCATGTATTTATCCAACCTATTTTTAAAGCTACACAACGTTCTGGCCTCTATAACTTTACTTGGGAGTTTGTTCCACTCATCCACAACTCTATTACCAAACCAGTACTTTCCTGTATCCTTCCTGAATCTGAATTTTTCCAACTTAAAACCATTGCTGCGAGTCCTGTCTAGGCTAGATATTTTCAGCACACTATTTACACCCCTTTATTTATTCCTGTCTTCCATTTATACACCTAAATCATATCCCCCTAATTCTACGTCTTTCTAGAGAGTGCAGATTCAGGGCCCTCAGTCCATCCTCATAGGGAAGGTTTCTGATACATGGGATCGACTGTCATCCTCCTTTGTACATTTTCCAGAGCATTTATATCCATTCTGTAATACGGTGACCAAAACTGAGCAACAATCTAAATGAGGCCTAACCAAGGATGTATAGAGTTGAAGAACAACCTGAGGACTCCTATTATTTATGCTTCTTGACATGAAGCCAAGGATTCTATTAGCTTTATTGCGAACACTTATGCACTGTTGTGTTGGTTTCAGATAACTGCTAACCAGAACTTCTAAATCTTTTTCGGAATCCGTAATATTAAGATCTACATTATTTAGTTTATATGTGGCATGATTATTGTCCTGTCCAACATTTAGAACTTTACATTTGTCTATATTAAACTGCATCTGCCACCTCTCCGACCACTGCATCAGTCTACTCAAATCTTCCTGGAGTGCTCTATTGTCCTCGTCAGAATGAATTCGACGGCCTATTTTGGTGTCATCGGCAAACTTGCCGATGTCGCTCTTTATGCCCTCATCTATGTCGTTTATGTAGATTGTGAACAGCAGGGAGGCCAACACTGACCCCTGTGGAACACCGCTCATGACGCTTCCCCACTCTGATTTCTCCCCATTTATGCAAACTCTCTGCTGCCTATTTGTCAACCATGACTCTATCCAGGAAAAAAATTCTCCTCCTATTCCATGTGCCTTAATTTTCCTCAATAGTCTCTGATGTGGGACCCTGTCAAAAGCCTTACTGAAATCCATATACACAATATCATATTCATTACCATGATCTACCTCCTCAAATACCTTAGTGAAAAAAGTTAATAAATTCGTAAGGCAGGAACGCCCCTTTGTAAAACCATGCTGAGATTCGTTGATTAATTTATGCTTTTCAAGGTGGCTACGAACTGCCTCGGCAATTATTGATTCAATAAATTTTCCCACTATGGAGGTTAGGCTTACTGGTCTATAGTTCGAAGCTAAGGACCTGTCACTTGCTTTGAAAATAGGAATCACATTTGCCATTTTCCACTTATCTGGCACCATGCCAGTTTGTAGTGATATGTTGAAAAGATTAGCCAAAGGTTTGCTAAGCTCCTCTTTACATTCCTTTAGAACCCTTTCATACAGTTCATCAGGGCCTGGGGATTTGTTAGGTTTTAACTTATCTATTTGCCTGAGGACCATGTCACTTGTGACCCTAATCGTGCACAGTTTATTATCGTCCTGTTCTACATAATTTATAATTTCTGGAATATCGCTGGTATCCTCCTGTGTAAAAACTGAGAGGAAGTATGTATTAAAAATTCTACACATTTCTTTATCACTGTCAGTGAGCTGGCCCGAGGAACTTTTGAGTGGGCCTATCTTGTCCCTGATCTTACTTCTGTATACCTGAAAGAATCCTTTTGGGTTAGTCTTCGATTCTCTTGCAACTTTAACCTCATAATCTCTTTTTGCTTTTCTAATTCCCTTTTTTATTTCTCTCTTTAACTGAATATATCGATTTCTTAATTGCCCCTCTCCTCTTTTGATTTGCCTATATATGCCTCTCTTTTGACCAATTAGATATTTTAATCTATTGTTCATCCATTTAGGATCATTTTTGTTTGATCTGATTTCCCTATTTGGAACATAATTTGACTGAGCAGCTAGAACTATGCTCTGGAAAGCGTCATATCAGCAACCATCACCACCTACCTGACCCTTAGTCAGGCCATTCCAGTTCAGCCCACCTAAGTAATTTTTCAGTCCTATGAAATCAGCCAAGCGGAAGTCAGGGACAGAGACTTGATTGCCATTATTAGGGGAATTCCATGATATATTAAAACTGAGTGATTTGTGATCACTTTCCCCAAGCTCATCATTAACCTCAAGATTATTAATTAGTGTTTCCCTACCGGCAAGAACCAAGTCAAGGAGGTTATTTCCCCTAGTTGGCTCTGTCACAAACTGTTTTAAAAAACAATCCTGGATCGTATCAAGAAAGTCACCTGACTCTAAATTTCCTGTCAAATTGCTCCAGTCAATCTGTCTATAGTTGAAATCTCCCATTAGCACAACATTTTTGTATGTAGATGCCTTACGAATTTCGTCCCATAGAAGTTTACTGCACTCCCTATCAAGATTTGGGGCCCTGTAAATCACACCAAAAATTAGTTTTTCTCGGCCCTCGAGAAGCTGTAACCAGATTCAGTGGCTGGCGCTTCTAATTTTATATCTTGTCTAACACAACAATTTAAATTGTCTCTGACATACATCGCTACTCCACCACCCTTCCTGTTGACCCTGTCAGTGTGGAAAAATTTATAGCCTTGTATGTGACATTCAGAGGGCATCTCTCTATCTTTCAGATTGAGCCAGGTCTCTGTTATAGCAATAATATCTATGTTTCCTGCACTTGCAATTAATCTTAGCTCATCTATCTTATTTCTTACACTCCTGCTATTAGTATAGTAAACCTTAAGGGAGCTAGTCCCTTGCTGCCCTCTGCTGTCCCCCTTTGTTTGCTGACCTGATCTATTGTCTTTATTTATAACTTCATGCTGAATGCCTTTTATACATTTACTGTTTCCAGCCCTAGTGTTGCAACCTGCTTGTTTCCCACACACACCCATACCTCTATCTTCTATCAGTTTAAAATCATAGGCATTTCACCAATGGCCTTCTCAATCGAGTTTGCAAGTGCTACCACCCCAGCCCCAGAGAGATGTACCCCATCCCTTGCATACATATCATGTTTGCCATAAAAGTTGCTCCAGTTGTCAATGAATGGGATTGCAAGTTCCTTGCAGTATCTGTCTAGCCAGCAATTTACACCAATTGCCCTAGACAACCATTCATTTCCTACTTCCCTTCTAGGCAAGATGCTACATATGATTGGAACCCCTCCCTTAGACTTAATGAAATCTATAGCTGACCTGTACTTATCTAGCAGCTCTTCTCTCCTACCCTTCCCAATATCATTTCCACCAGCACTGAGACAGATAATGGGCTTGTTCCCATTACCTGACATGATATTATCCAGCCTGTTGACTATGTCCCCAACACCAGCTCCAGGGAAGCACACTCTATCTCTCATCTTCTTATTCCTATTACAAAAAGCATGGTCAATATATCTTACCTGAGAGTCACCAACCACAAGAATGCACTTACCTCTATTAGCAGGGGCAGTAGTACCCTTACCTTCACTGGCCACTGAAGTACATTCATCCTGAAGAACAGAGAAGCGATTTCCTACCTTCAGATCTTCACTCTTAACTTTCCTTATTCTGATGCTCCTCCCATTACTGGGAACCACTCGCCACTTGTAGCAGGTGCTGGACTGCACCTCACTGCTGGTAGCCGTTGCTACCTCCCCACCTACAGCCTCCTCAGAGCGAGAGACAGACTGTACCTCACTGCTAGAAGCCTCATTCCCCACAACTCCAGCCACCTCATACTCTCTCCCAGACCCATTGTGGTGGACCTTCAGCCTCCTAATCTCCTCCTGGAGAAGCAAGACCTCCTCCTTCAACTCTCCAACCTCAATTTTTAAAACACTGCAGAGGCAAGTCATGCTTTGTAACCGTCCACGCAACCACATATAGGTGAGTACATATAGGTGAGTACATACACGCATACATACCCACACAGCACAATCACACACACATTACATATTCGATGTATATGTATGTGTGTCAGTGTGGTGGTGCCCAGTAGCTGGATTTTCTTAAGTAAGCGGCTTACCTTTGATTAGGGACGTCCAAGCTTGATTACTTCCACGGATCTCCTCCTCTTGTTCCTCTCAGTCTCAAACACAAATGATTTTCAATGTCGTCTACATTTGCAGGATTATAACTCTCTCTCTCTCTCTCTCTCTCTCTCTCTCTCTCTCTCTCTCTCTCTCTCTCTCTCTCTCTCTCTCTCTCTCTCTCTCTCTCTCTCTCTCTCTTTCAAGTGTAATATATATATATTTTTATTTTATTAGCACACTGGCCGATTCCCACCAAGGCAGGGTGGCCCGAAAAAGAAAATCTTTCACCATCATTCACTCCATCACTGTCTTCCCAGAAGGATGCTTTTCACTACAGTTTTTAAACTGCAACATTAACACCCGTCCTTCAGAGTGCAGGCACTGTACTTCCCATCTCCAGGACTCAAGTCCGGCCTGCCGGTTTCCCTGAATCCCTTCATAAATGTTACTTTGCTCACACTCCAACAGCACATCAAGTATTAAAAACCATTTGTCTCCGTTCACTCCAATCAAACACGCTCACGCATGCCTGCTGAAAGTCCAAGCCCCTCACACGCAAAATCTCCTTTATATATATATATATATATATATATATATATATATATATATATATATATATATATATATATATATATATATATACTACGATTGAATATTGGGAATTCAAAATTTATGTTGGACGTTGACATAAATTTACATGTCTTCAAATTAATCTAAGATCATATTTGGTAAGAATATCAATTTTCTCTTTCCTTTCATTTAAGTTTAGCATCGAGTTTCTTATAAAAGTTCATAAATTAACAGTGTTTTCCCAAAGTTAGATTTACTCAAATAAAAGTTTTAATGCAGTAAGATTCATGATTTTCTTAACAATGAAGAAGAAAGAGAATAGCTTATGGTGATAGGAATGTGAAGGAATGTAATTATAATATTTGGTGATAGCAATGGAATGGAATATAATTACATTATTTGGTATTAGCAGTGAGATGTAAAAGTGTTTCACCAGTTTAACAAAGGTTTACATGGTAGGTAATAATTATTTTTTGTGGCAGCAGTGAGATGGAATATATTTACACTGAGTGTGTGTGTGTAGCGTGCTGGTGAGTGTGTGTGTGTAGCGTGTTGGTGAGTGTGTGTGTGTAGCGTGTTGGTGAGTGTGTGTGTGTAGCGTGCTGGTGAGTGTGTGTGTGTAGCGTGTTGGTGAGTGTGTGTGTAGCGTGTTGGTGAGAGTGTGTGTGTAGCGTGTTGGTGAGTGTGTGTGTGTAGCGTGTTGGTGAGTGTGTGTGTGTAGCGTGTTGGTGAGTGTGTGTGTGTAGCGTGTTGGTGAGTGTGTGTGTGTAGCGTGTTGGTGAGTGTGTGTGTGTAGCGTGCTGGTGAGTGTGTGTGTGTAGCGTGTTGGTGAGTGTGTGTGTGTAGCGTGTTGGTGAGTGTGTGTGTGTAGCGTGTTGGTGAGTGTGTGTGTGTAGCGTGCTGGTGAGTGTGTGTGTGTAGCGTGTTGGTGAGTGTGTGTGTGTAGCGTGTTGGTGAGTGTGTGTGTGTAGCGTGTTGGTGAGTGTGTGTGTGTAGCGTGTTGGTGAGTGTGTGTGTGTAGCGTGTTGGTGAGTGTGTGTGTGTAGCGTGCTGGTGAGTGTGTGTGTGTAGCGTGTTGGTGAGTGTGTGTGTGTAGCGTGTTGGTGAGTGTGTGTGTGTAGCGTGTTGGTGAGTGTGTGTGTGTAGCGTGCTGGTGAGTGTGTGTGTGTAGCGTGTTGGTGAGTGTGTGAGTGTAGCGTGTTGGTGAGTGTGTGTGTGTAGCGTGTTGGTGAGTGTGTGTGTGTAGCGTGTTGGTGAGTGTGTGTGTGTAGCGTGTTGGTGACTGTGTGTGTGTTGCGTGCTGGTGAGTGTGTGTGTGTAGCGTGCTGGTGAGTGTGTGTGTGTAGCGTGCTGGTGAGTGTGTGTGTGTAGCGTGCTGGTGAGTGTGTGTGTGTAGCGTGCTGGTGAGTGTGTGTGTGTAGCGTGCTGGTGAGTGTGTGTGTGTAGCGTGCTGGTGAGTGTGTGTGTGTAGCGTGTTGGTGAGTGTGTGTGTGTAGCGTGCTGGTGAGTGTGTGTGTGTAGCGTGCTGGTGAGTGTGTGTGTGTAGCGTGCTGGTGAGTGTGTGTGTGTAGCGTGCTGGTGAGTGTGTGTGTGTAGCGTGCTGGTGAGTGTGTGTGTGTGTGTAGCGTGCTGGTGAGTGTGTGTGTGTAGCGTGCTGGTGAGTGTGTGTGTGTAGCGTGCTGGTGAGTGTGTGTGTGTAGCGTGCTGGTGAGTGTGTGTGTGTAGCGTGCTGGTGAGTGTGTGTGTGTGTAGCGTGCTGGTGAGTCTGTGTGTGTAGCGTGCTGGTGAGTGTGTGTGTGTAGCGTGCTGGTGAGTGTGTGTGTGCAGCGTGCTGGTGAGTGTGTGAGTGTAGCGTGCTGGTGAGTGTGTGTGTGTAGCGTGCTGGTGAGTGCGTGTGTGTAGCGTGCTGGTGAGTGTGTGTGTGCAGCGTGCTGGTAAGTGTGTGTGTGTGTAGAGTGCTCGTGTGTGTGTGTGTATCGTGCTGGGGAGTGTGTGTGTGTAGCGTGCTGCTGAGTGTGTGTGTGTAGCGTGCTAGTGAGTGTGTGTGTGTAACATGCTGGAGAATGTGTGTGTGTGTAGCGTGCTGGTGAGTGTGTGTGTGTAGCGTGCTAGTGAGTGTGTGTGTGTAGCGTGCTGGTGAGTGTGTGTGTGTAGCGTGCTGATGAGTGTGTGTGTGTAGCGTGCTGATGAGTGTGTGTGTGAAGCGTGCTGGTGAGTGTGTGTGTGTAGCGTGCTGGTGTGTGTGTGTGTGCAGCGTGCTGGTGAGTGTGTGTGTGCAGCGTGCAGGTGAGTGTGTGTGTGTAGCGTGCTGGTGAGTGTGTGTGTGTGTGCAGCGTGCTGGTGAGTGTGTGTGTGCAGCGAGCTGGTGAGTGTGTGTGTGTAGCGACCTGGAAAGTGTGTATGTGTAGCGTGCTGGTGAGTGTGTGTGGGTAGCGTGCTGCTGACTGTGTGTGTTTAGCGTGCTGGTGAGTGTGTGTGTGTGTAGCGTGCTGGTGAGTGTGTGTGTGTAGCGTGCCGGTGAGTGGGTGTGTGTGGCGTGTTGGTGAGTGTGTGTGTGTAGCGTGCTGGTGAGTGTGTGTGTGTAGCATGCTGGTGAGTGTGTGTGTGCAGCGTGCTGGTGAGTGTGTGTGTAGCGTGTTGGTGAGTGTGTGTGTGTAGCGTGCTGGTGAGTGTGTGTGTGTAGCATGCTGGTGAGTGTGTGTGTGTAGCGTGCTGGTGAGTGTGTGAGTGTAGCGTGCTGGTGAGTGTGTGTGTAGCGTGCTGGTGAGTGTGTGTGTGTAGCGTGCTGGTGAGTGTGTGTGTGTGTGTGTGTAGCGTGCTGGTGAGTGTGTGTGTGTAGTGTGCTGGTGAGTGTGTGTGTGTAGCGTGCTGGTGAGTGTGTGTGTAGCGTGCTGGTGAGTGTGTGTGTGCAGCGTGCTAGTGAGTGTGTGTGTGTAGCGTGCTGGTGAGTGTGTGTGTGCAGCGTGCTGGTGAGTGTGTGTGTGCAGCGTGCTGGGGTGTGTGTGCAGCGTGCTGATGTGTGTGTGTGTAGCGTGCTGGTGAGTGTGTGTGTGCAGCGTGCTGGTGAGTGTGTGTGTGTAGCGTGCTGGTGTGTGTGTGTGTGTGCAGCGTGCTGGTGAGTGTGTGGGTGTAGCGTGCTGGTGAGTGTGTGTGTGTAGCGTGCTGGTGTGTGTGTGTGTGTGCAGCGTGCTTGTGAGTGTGTGTGTGCAGCGTGATGGTGTGTGTGTGTGTGTGTGTGCAGCGTGCTGGTGTGTGTGTGTGTGTGCAGCGTGCTGGTGAGTGTGTGTGTGCAGCGTGCTGGTGAGTGTGTGTGTGTAGCGTGCTGGTGCGTGTGTGCAGCGTGCTGGTGAGTGTGTGTGTGCAGCGTGCTGGTGAGTATGTGTAGCGTGCTGGTGAGTGTGTGTGTGCAGCGTGCTGGTGAGTGTGTGTGTGTAGCGTGCTGGTGAGTGCGTGTGTGTAGCGTGCTGGTGAGTGTGTGTGTGCAGCGTGCTGGTAAGTGTGTGTGTGTGTAGCGTGCTCGTGAGTGTGTGTGTAGCGTGCTGGTGAGTGTGTGTGTGTAGCGTGCTGCTGAGTGTGTGTGTGTAGCGTGCTAGTGAGTGTGTGTGTGTAGCGTGCTGGTGAGTGTGTGTGTGTAGCGTGCTGGTGAGTGTGAGTGTGTGTAGCGTGCTGATGAGTGTGTGTGTGTAGCGTGCTGGAGAGTGTGTGTGTGTAGCGTGCTGGTGAGTGTGTGTGTGCAGCGTGCTGGTGAGTGTGTGTGTGTAGCGTGCAGGTGAGTGTGTGTGTGTGTAGCGTGCTGGTGAGTGTGTGAGTGTAGCGTGCTGGTGAGTGCGTGTGTGCAGCGAGCTGGTGAGTGTGTGTGTGTAGCGACCTGGAAAGTGTGTGTGTGTAGCGTGCTGGTGAGTGTGTGTGTGTAGCGTGCTGCTGACTGTGTGTGTTTAGCGTGCTGGTGAGTGTGTGTGTGTGTAGCGTGCTGGTGAGTGTGTGTGTGTAGCATGCTGGTGAGTGTGTGTGTGCACCGTGCTGGTGAGTGTGTGTGTAGCGTGTTGGTGAGTGTGTGTGTGTAGCGTGCTGGTGAGTGTGTGTGTGTAGCGTACTGGTGAGCGTGTGTGTGCAGCGTGCTGGTGAGTGTGTGTGTAGCGTGTTGGTGAGTGTGTGTGTGTAGCGTGCTGATGAGTGTGTGTGTGTAGCATGCTGGTGAGTGTGTGTGTGAAGCGTGCTCATGAGTGTGTGTGTGTGGCGTGCTGGTGAGTGTGTGTGTGTAGCGTGCTGGTGAGTGTGTGAGTGTAGCGTGCTGGTGAGTGTGTGTGTGTGTGTGTGTAGCGTGCTGGTGAGTGTGTGTGTGTAGCGTGCAGGTGAGTGTGTGTGTGTGTGTAGCGTGCAGGTGAGTGTGTGTGTAGCGTGCTGGTGAGTGTGTGTGTGCAGCGTGCTAGTGAGTGTGTGTGTGTAGCGTGCTGGTGAGTGTGTGTGTGCAGCGTGCTGGTGAGTGTGTGTGTGCAGCGTGCTGGGGTGTGTGTGCAGCGTGCTGATGTGTGTGTGTGTAGCGTGCTGGTGAGTGTGTGTGTGCAGCGTGCTGGTGAGCGTGTGTGTGTAGCGTGCTGGTGTGTGTGTGTGTGTGTGTGCAGCGTGCTGGTGAGTGTGTGGGTGTAGCGTGCTGGTGAGTGTGTGTGTGTAGCGTGCTGGTGTGTGTGTGTGTGTGCAGCGTGCTTGTGAGTGTGTGTGTGCAGCGTGCTGGTATGTGTGTGTGTGCAGCGTGCTGGTGTGTGTGTGTGTGTGCAGCGTGCTGGTGTGTGTGTGTGTGCAGCGTGCTGGTGAGTGTGTGTGTGTAGCGTGCTGGTGCGTGTGTGCAGCGTGCTGGTGAGTGTGTGTGTGCAGCGTGC
This sequence comes from Cherax quadricarinatus, assembly GCF_038502225.1. Classification (NCBI taxonomy): domain Eukaryota; kingdom Metazoa; phylum Arthropoda; class Malacostraca; order Decapoda; family Parastacidae; genus Cherax; species Cherax quadricarinatus. Next base: position 71,450,208 of record NC_091292.1, read on the forward strand.
TGGTGAGTATGTGTAGCGTGCTGGTGAGTGTGTGTGTGCAGCGTGCTGGTGAGTGTGTGTGTGCAGCGTGCTGGTGAGTGTGTGTGTGCAGCGTGCTGGTGAGTGTGTGTGTGTAGCGTGCTGGTGTGTGTGTGTGTGCAGCGTGCTGGTGAGTGTGTGGGTGCAGCGTGCTGGTGAGTGTGTGGGTGTAGCGTGCTGGTGAGTGTGGGTGCCGCGTGCTGATGAGTGTGTGTGCAGCGTGCTGGTGAGTGTGTGTGTAGCGTGCTGGTGAGTGTGTGTGTGCAGCGTGCTGGTGAGTGTGTGTGTAGCGAGCTGGTGAGTGTGTGTGTGCAGCGTGCTGGTGAGTGTGTGTGTGAGTGCAGCTTGCTGGTGACTGTGTGTGCGCAGCGTGCTGGTGAGTGTGTGTGTGTGTGCAGCGTGCTGGTGAGTGTGTGTGTGCAGCGTGCTGGTGAGTGTGTGTGTGCAGCGTGCTGGTGTGTGTGTGCAGCGTGCTGGTGAGTGTGTGTGTGCAGCGTGCTGGTGAGTGTGTGAGTGCAGCGTGCTGGAGAGTGTGTGCAGCGTGCTGGTGTGTGTGTGCAGCGTGCTGGTGTGTGTGTGCAGCGTGCTGGTGAGTGTGTGTGTGCAGCGTGCTGGTGAGTGTGTGTGTGCAGCGTGCTGGAGAGTGTGTGCAGCGTGCAGGTGTGTGTGTGCAGCGTGCTAGTGAGTGTGTGTGTGCAGCGTGCTGGTGAGTGTGTGTGTGCAGCGTGCTGGTGAGTGTGTGTGTGTAGCGTGCTGGTGAGTGTGTGTGTGTAGCGTGCTGGTGAGTGTGTGCCTGCAGCGTGCTGGTGAGTGTGTGCAGCGTGCTGGTGTGTGTGTGCAGCGTGCTGGTGAGTGTGTGTGTGCAGCGTGCTGGTGACTGTGTGTGTGCAGCGTGCTGGTGACTGTGTGTGTGTGCAGCGTGCTGGTGAGTGTGTGTGTGTGCAGCGTCCTGGTGAGTGTGTGTGTGTAGCGTGATGGTGTGTGTGTGTGTGCAGCGTGCTGGAGAGTGTGTGCAGCGTGCTGGTGTGTGTGCAGCGTGCTGGTGAGTGTGTGTGTGCAGCGTACTGGTGAGTGTGTGAGTGCAGCGTGCTGGTGAGTGTGTGTGTGTAGCGTGCTGGTGAGTGTGTGTGTAGCGTGCTGGTGAGTGTGTGCCTGCAGCGTGCTGGTGAGTGTGTGTGAAGCGTCCTGGTGAGTGTGTGTGTAGCGTGCTGGTGAGTGTGTGTGTAGCGTGCTGGTGAGTGTGTGCCTGCAGCGTGCTAGTGAGTGTGTGTGAAGCGTCCTGGTGAGTGTGTGTGTAGCGTGCTGGTAAGTGTGTGCCTGCATCGTGCTGGTAAGTGTGGGTGTGTAGCGTGCTGGTGAGTGTGTGCCTGCATCGTGCTGGTAAGTGTGGGTGTGTAGCGTGCTGGTGAGTGTGTATGTGCAGCGTCCTGGTGAGTGTGTGTGCAGCTTGCTGGTGAGTGTGTGTGTGTAGCGTGCTGGTGAGTGTGTGTGCAGCTTGCTGGTGAGTGTGTGTGTGTAGCGTGCTGGTGAGTGTGTGTACAGCGTCCTGGTGAGTGTGTGTGTGTAGCGTGATGGTGAGTGTGTGTGCAGCTTGCTGGTGAGTGTGTGTGTGTAGCGTGCTGGTGAGAGTGTGTGCAGCGTCCTCGTGAGTGTGTGTGTGTAGTGTGATGGTGAATGTGAGTGTGAAGCGTGCTAGTGAGTGTGTGTGTGGCACCAAGCGCTGCTCTAACATGTGTGCGGCACCAAGTGCAGCGCTAACAGGTGAGTCGCACCCAGGTGAATGGCACCAAGCGCTGCTCTAACAGATGTGTGGCACCAAACGCAGCTCTAACAAGTGTGTGCCACCAAGCGCTTCTCTAACAGGTGTGTGACACCAAATGCAGTTCTAGCAGGCGTGTGGCACCAAGCACAGCTCTAACAGGTGCGTGGCACCATGCGAAGTTCTAACACGTGTGTGGCACCAAACGCATCTCTAACAGGTGTGCGGCACCAAGCGCAGCTGTAACAGGTGTGTGGCACCAAGCCAACTCTAAAATGTGTGTGGCACGAAGCGCAGCTCTAATAGGTGCGTGGCACGAAGCGCAGCTCTAACAGGTGTGTGGCACGAAGCGCAGCTCTAACAGGTGTATTGCACCAAGCGCAGATCTAACAAGCGTGACACCAAGCACTTCTCTAACAGGTGTGTGTCACCAAGCGTAGCTGTAACAGGTGTGTGGCACCAAGCGCTGCTCCAACAGGTGCGTGGCACCAAGCACTGCTCTAACAGGTGTGTGGCACTAAGCGCAGCTCTAACAGATGTGTGGCACCAAGCGCAGCTCTAACAGATGTGTGGCACCAAGCGCAGCTCTAACAGGTGTGTGGCACCAAGCGCTGCTCTAACAGATGCGTGGCACCAAGCGCTTCTCTAACAGGTGTGTGGCACCAAGCGCAGTTCAAACAGGTGTGTGTCACCAAGCGCAGCTCTAACAGGTGAGTAGCACCAAGCGCTGCTCTAACATATGTGTGGCACCAAGCGCTTCTCTAACAGGTGTGTGGCACCGAGCGCAGCTCTAACAGGTTTGTGGCACCAAGCGCAACTCTAACGGTTGTGTGGCACCAAGCGCAGCTCTAACAGATGTGTGGCACCAAGCGCAGCTCTAACAGATTTGTGGCACCAAGACCAGCTCTAACAGGTGTGTGGAACCAAGTGCTGCTCTAACAGATGTGTGGCACCAAGCGCTTCTCTGACAGATGCGTGGCACCAAGCGCAGCTCTAACAGTTGTATGGCACCAAGCGCAGCTCTAACAGATGTGTGGCACTAAGCGCAGCTCTAACAGATGTGTGGCACCAAGCACAGCTCTAACAGATGTGTGGTACCAAGCGCAGCTCTAACAGATGTGTGGCACCAAGCGCAGCTTTAACAGATGTGTGGCACCATGCACAGCTCTAACAGATGTGTGGCACCAAGCGCAACTCTAACAGGTGTGTGGGACCAAGCAATGCTCTAAGAGATCTGTGGCAACAAGTGCAGCTCTATCAGATGTGTGGCACCAAGCACAGCTCTAGCAGATGTGTGGCACCAAGCGATGCTCTAACAGGTGTATGGTACCAAGCGCAGCTCTAACAGATGTGTCGCACCAAGCGCAGCTCTAACGGTTGTGTGGCACCAAGCGCAGCTCTAACAGATGTGTGGCACCAAGACCAGCTCTAACAGGTGTGTGGCACCAAGTGCTGCTCTAACAGATGTGTGGCACCAAGCGCTTCTCTGACAGGTGCGCGGCACCAAGCGCAGCTCTAACAGTTGTGTGGCACCAAGCGCAGCTCAAACAGGTGTGTGGCACCAAGCGCTGCTCTAACATGTGTGTGGCACCAAGGGCAGTTCTAAGAGGTGTGTAGCACCAAGCGCAGCTCTAACAGATGTGTTGCACCAAGCAAAGCTCTAAAAGGTGTGTGGCACAAAGCGCTGCTCTAACAGGTGTGCGGCACCAAGCGCTGCTCTAACAGGTGTGTGGCACCAAGCGCAGCTCTAAGAGGTGTGTGGCACCAAGCGCAGCTCTAACAGATGTGTGGCACCAAGCGAAGCTTCACCAGGTGTATGGCACCAAGCGCTGCTCTAACAGGTGTGTGGCACCAAGCGCAGCTCTAGCAGGTGCGTGGCACAAAGCGCAGCTCTAACAGGTGTGTGGCACCAAGCACAGCTCTGACAGATGTGAGGCACTAAAGCACAGCTCTAACAGATGTGTGGTACCAAGCGCAGCTCTAACAGATGTGTGGCACCAAGCGCAGCTCTAACAGATGTGTGGCACCATGCACAGCTTTAACAGATGTGTGGCACCAAGCGCAACTCTAACAGGTGTGTGGGACCAAGCATTGCTCTAAGAGATCTGTGGCACCAAGCGCTTAACTAAGAGGTGTGTGGCACGAAGCGCAGCTCTAACAGGTGTGTAGCACCAAGCGCAGGTCTAACAAATGTGTGGCACGAAGCGCAGCTCTAACAGATGTGTTGCACCAAGCGCAGCTCTAACAGATGTGTGGCACCAAGCGCAGCTCTAACAGATGTGTGGCACCAAGCGCAGCTCTAACAGATGTGTGGCACCAAGCGCAGTTCTAATAGGTGAGTAGTACCAAGCACTGCTCTAACAGATGTGTGGCACCAAGCGCTTCTCCAACAGGTGTGTGGCACCAAGCGCAGATCTAATAGGTGTGTGGTACCAAGCGCAGCTCTAACAGAGGTGTGGCACCAAGCGCAGCTCTAACGGTTGTGTGGCACCAAGCGCAGCTCTAACAGATGTGTGGCACCAAGCGCAGCTCTAACAGATGTGTGGCACCAAGAGCAGGTCTAACAGGTGTGTGGCACCAAGTGCTGCTCTAACAGACGTGTGGCACCAAGCGCTTCTCTGACAGGTGCGTGGCACCAAGCGCAGCTCTAACAGTTGTGTGACACTAAGCGCAGCTCTAACAGATGTGTGGCACCAAGTGCAGCTCTATCAGATGTGTGGCACCAAGCACAGCTCTAACAGATGTGTGGCACCAAGCAATGCTCTAACAGGTGTGTGGTACCAAGCGCAGCTCTAACAGATGTATGGCACCAAGCGAAGATCTAACAGGTGTGTGGTACCAAGAGCAGCTCTAACAGATGTATGGCATCAAGCGAAGATCTAACAGGTGTGTGGCACCAAGCGCAGCTCTAACAGGTGTGTGGTACGAAGCGCAGCTCTAACAGGTGTGAGGCACGAAGCGCAGCTCTAACACGTGTATGGCACCAAGCGCAGCTCTAACAGGTGTGTGGCAACAAGCGCAGCTCTAACAGACGTGTGGCACCAAGCGAAGCTCTAGAAGGTGTGTGGCACCAAGCGCTGTTCTAACGTGTGTGGCACCAAGTGCAGTTCTGACAGATGTGTGGCACCAAGCAACGCTCTTGCAGGTGTGTGGCACCAAGCGCAGCTCTAACAGGTGTGTGGCACCAAGTGCTGCTCTAATATGTGTGTGGCACCAAGGGCAGCTCTATGAGGTGTGTAGCACCAAGCGCAGCTCTAACAGATGTGTTGCACCAAGCGCAGCTCTAACAGGTGTGTGGCACCAAGTGCTGCTCTAACAGGTGTGTGGCACCAAGCGCTGCTCTAACAGGTGTGTGGCACCAAGTGCAGCTCTAAGAGGTGTGTGGCACCAAGCGCAGCTCTAACAGATGTGTGGCACCAAGCGAAGCTTCAACAGGTGTGTGGCACCAAGCGCTTCTCTAAGAGGTGTGTGGCACCAAGCGCTGCTTTAGCAGGTGTGTGGCACCAAGCGCAGCTCTGACAGGTGTGTGGCACCAAGCACAGCTCTGACAGATATGTGGCACCAAGCACAGCTCTAACAGATGTGTGGCACCAAGCGATGCTCTAACAGGTGTGTGGTACCAAGCGCAGCTCTAACAGATGTATGGCACCAAGCGAAGATCTAACAGGTGTGTGGTACCAAGAGCAGCTCTAACAGATGTATGGCATCAAGCGAAGATCTAACAGGTGTGTGGCAAAAAGCGCAGCTCTAACAGGTGTGTGGTACGAAGCGCAGCTCTAACAGGTGTGAGGCACGAAGCGCAGCTCTAACACGTGTATGGCACCAAGCGCAGCTCTAACACGTGTATGGCACCGAGCGCAGCTCTAACAGACGTGTGGCACAAGGCAAAGCTCTAGAAAGTGTGTGGCAACAAGCGCTGTTCTAAAGTGTGTGGCACCAAGTGCATTTCTAGCAGATGTGTGGCACCAAGCAAAGCTCTTGCAGGAGCGTGGCACCAAGCGCAGCTCTAACAGGTGTGTCGCACCAAGTGCTGCTCTAATATGTGTGTGGCACCAAGGGCAGCTCTATGAGGTGTGTAGCACCAAGCGCAGCTCTAACAGATGTGTTGCACCAAGCGCAGCTCTAACAGGTGTGTGGCACCAAGTGCTGCTCTAACAGGTGTGTGGCACCAAGAGCTGCTCTAACAGGTGTGTGGCACCAAGTGCAGCTCTAAGAGGTGTGTGGCACCAAGCGCAGCTCTAACAGATGTGTGGCACCAAGCGAAGCTTCAACAGGTGTGTGGCACCAAGCGCTTCTCTAAGAGGTGTGTGGCACCAAGCGCTGCTTTAGCAGGTGTGTGGCACCAAGTGCAGCTCTGACAGGTGTGTGGCACCAAGCACAGCTCTGACAGATATGTGGCACCAAGCACAGCTCTAACAGATGTGTAGTACCAAGCGCAGCTCTAGCAGATGTGTGGCACCAAGCGCAGCTCTAACAGATGTGTGGCACCATGCACAGCTCTAACAGATGTGTGGCACCAAGCGCAACTCTAACAGGTGTGTGGGACCAAGCATTGCTCAAAGAGATGTGTGGCAAAAGCGCTTCTCTAAGAGGTGTGTGGCACCAAGATCAGCTCTAACAGGTGTGTGGCACCAAGCGCAGCTCTAACAGATGACTTGCACCAAGCGCAGCTCTAACAGATGTGTGGCACCAAGCGCAGCTCTAACAGATGTGTGGCACCAAGTGCAGCTCTAACAGATGTGTGGCACCAAGCGCAGCTCTAACAGATGTGTGGCACCAAGTGCAGCTCTAACAGATGTGTGGCACCAAGCGAAGCTCTAACAGGTGTGTTGTACCAAGCGCAGCTCTAACAGATGTGTGGCACCAAGCGCTTCTCTAACAGGTGTGTGGCACCAAGCGCTGCTCTAGCAGATGTGTGGCACCAAGCACTACTCTAACAGGTGTGTGGCACCAAGCGCTGCTCTAACAGATGTGTGGCACCAAGCACTGCTCTAACAGATGTGTGGCACCAAGCACTGCTCTAACAGATGTATGGCACCAAGCACTGCTCTAACAGATGTGTGGCACCAAGCACTGCTCTAACAGGTGTGTGACACCAAGCGCTGCTCTAACAGATGTGTGGCACCAAGCACTGCTCTAACAGATGTGTGGCACCAAGCGCTGCTCTAACAGGTGTGTGGCACCAAGCGCTGCTCTAACAGATGTGTGGCACCAAGCGCTGCTCTAACAGGTGTGTGGCACCAAGTGCTGCTCTAACAGATGTGTGGCACCAAGCGCTGCTCTAACAGGTGTGTGGCACCAAGCACTGCTCTAACAGATGTGTGGCACCAAGCACTGCTTTAACAGATGTGTGGCACCAAGCGCTGCTCTAACAGGTGTGTGGCACCAAGCGCTGCTCTAACAGATGTGTGCCACCAAGCGCTTCTCTAACAGGTGTGTGGCACCAATCGCTGCTCTAACAGATGTGTGGCACCAAGCGCTGCTCTAACAGGTGTGAGGCACCAAGCGCTGCTCTAACAGATGTGTGGCACCAAGTGCTGCTCTAACAGATGTGTGACACCAAGCGCAGCTCTACCAGATGTGTGGCATCAAGCGCTGCTCTAACAGATGTGTGGCACCAAGTGCAGCTCTAACAGATGTGTGGCACCAAGCGCTGCTCTAACCGATGTGTGGCACCAAGCGCAGCTCAAACAGATGTGTGGCACCAAGCGCTGCTCTAACAGGTGTGTGGCACCAAGCGCTGCTCTAACAGGTGTGTGGCACCAAGCGCTGCTCTAACAGGTGTGTGGCACCAAGCGCTGCTCTAACAGATGTGTGGCACCAAGCGCTGCTCTAACAGGTGTGTGGCACCAAGCACTGCTCTAACAGATGTGTGGCACCAACCGCTGCTCTAACAGATGTGTGGCATCAAGCGCTGCTCTAACAGGTGTGTGGCACCAAGCACTGCTATAACAGATGTGTGGCACCAAGCGCTGCTCTAACAGATGTGTGGCACCAAGCGCTGCTCTAACAGGTGTGTGGCACCAAGCGCTGCTCTAACAGGTGTGTGGCACCAAGCGGTGATCTAACAGGTGTGTGGCACCAAGCGTTGCTCTAACAGATGTGTGGCACCAAGCGCTGCTCTAACAGGTGTGTGGCACCAAGCACTGCTCCAACAGATGTGTGGCACCAACCGCTGCTCTAACAGATGTGTGGCATCATGCGCTGCTCTAACAGGTGTGTGGCACCAAGCACTGCTCTAACAGATGTGTGGCACCAAGCGCTGCTCTAACAGATGTGTGGCACCAAGCGCTGATCTAACAGGTGTGTGGCACCAAGCGCAGCTCTAACAGATGTGTGGCACCAAGCGCTGCTCTAACAGGTGTGTGGCACCAAGCGCTGCTCTAACAGGTGTGTGGCACCAAGCGCTGCTCTAACAGATGTTTGGCACCAAGCGCTGCTCTAACAGGTGTGTGGCACCAAGCGCAGCTCTAACAGATGTGTGGCACCAAGCACTGCTCTAACAGATGTGTGGCACCAAGCGCAGCTCTAGCAGGTGTGTGGCACCAAGCGCAGCTCTAACAGGTGTGTGGCACCAAGCACAGCTCTGACAGATGTGTGGCACCAAGCACAGCTCTAACAGATGTGTGGTACCAAGCGCAGCTCTAACAGATGTGTGGCACCAAGCGCAGCTCTAACAGATGTGTGGCACCATGCACAGCTCTAACAGATGTGTGGCACCAAGCGCAACTCTAACAGGTGTGTGGGACCAAGCATTGCTCTAAGAGATCTGTGGCACCAAGCGCTTAACTAAGAGGTGTGTGGCACGAAGGGCAGCTCTAATAGATGTGTGGCACCAAGCGCTGCTCTAACAGATGTGTGGCACCAAGCACTGCTCTAACAGATGTGTGGCACCAAGCGCTTCTCCAACAGGTGTGTGGCACCAAGCGCAGTTCTAATAGGTGTGTGGTACCAAGCGCAGCTCTAACAGAGGTGTGGAACCAAGCGCAGCTCTAACGGTTGTGTGGCACCAAGCGCAGCTCTAACAGATGTTTGGCACCAAGCGCAGCTCTAACAGATGTGTGGCACCAAGAGCAGCTCTAACAGGTGTGTGGCACCAAGTGCTGGTCTAACAGACGTGTGACACCAAGCGCTTCTCTAACAGGTGCGTGGCACCAAGCGCAGCTCTAACAGTTGTGTGGCACTAAGCGCAGCTCTAACAGTTGTGTGGCAGCAAGCGCAGCTCTGACAGATGTGTGGCACCAAGCACAGCTCTAACAGATGTGTGGCACCAAGCGATGCCCTAACAGGTGTGTGGTACCAAGCGCAGCTCTAACAGATGTGTGGCACCAAGCGAAGATCTACCAGGTGTGTGGTACCAAGCGCAGCTCTAGCAGGTGTATGGCACCAAACGAAGATCTAACAGGTGTGTGGCACCAAGCGCAGCTCTAACAGGTGTGTGGTACGAAGCGCAGCTCTAACAGGTGTGAGGCACGAAGCGCAGCTCTAACACGTGTATGGCACCAAGCGCAGCTCTAACATGTGTGTGGCACCAAGCGCAGCTCTAACAGGTGTGTGGCAACAAGAGCAGCTCTAACAGACGTTTGGCACAAGGCGAAGCTCTAGAAAGTGTGTGGCAACAAGCGCTGTTCTAAAGTGTGTGGCACCAAGTGCATTTCTAGCAGATGTGTGGCACCAAGCAAAGCTCTTGCAGGTGCGTGGCACCAAGCGCAGCTCTAATATGTGTGTGACACCAAGGGCAGCTCTATGAGGTGTGTAGCACCAAGTGCAGTTCTAACAGATGTGTTGCACCAAGCGCAGCTCTAACAGATGTGTGGCACCAAGCGCAGCTCTAACAGATGTGTGGCACCAAGCGAAGCTCTAACAGGTGTGTGGGACCAAGCATTGCTCTAAGAGATGTGTGGCACAAAGCGCTTCTCTAAGAGGTGTGTGGCACCAAGATCAGCTCTAACAGGTGTGTGGCACCAAGCGCAGCTCTAACAGATGTGTTGCACCAAGCGCAGCTCTAACAGATGTGTGGCACCAAGCGCAGCTCTAACAGATGTGTGGCACCAAGTGCAGCTCTAACAGATGTGTGGCACCAAGCGAAGCTCTAACAGGTGTGTTGTACCAAGTGCAGCTCTAACGGATGTGTGGCACCAAGCGCTTCTCTAACAGGTGTGTGGCACCAAGCGCTGCTCTAACAGATGTGTGGCACCAAGCACTGCTCTAACAGGTGTGTGGCACCAAGCGCTGGTCTAACAAATGTGTGGCACCAAGCACTGCTCTAACAGATGTGTGGCACCAAGCACTGCTCTAACAGATGTATGGCACCAAGCACTGCTCTAACAGATGTGTGGCACCAAGCACTGCTCTAACAGGTGTGTGGCACCAAGCGCTGCTCTAACAGATGTGTGGCACCAAGCACTGCTCTAACAGATGTGTGGCACCAAGCGCTGCTCTAACAGGTGTGTGGCACCAAGCGCTGCTCTAACAGATGTGTGGCACCAAGCGCTGCTCTAACAGGTGTGTGGCACCAAGTGCTGCTCTAACGGATGTGTTGCACTAAGCGCTGCTCTAACAGGTGTGTGGCACCAAGCGCTGCTCTAACAGATGTGTGGCACCAAGCACTGCTTTAACAGATGTGTGGCACCAAGCGCTGCTCTAACAGGTGTGTGGCACCAAGCGCTGCTCTAACAGATGTGTGGCACCAAGCGCTTCTCTAACAGGTGTGTGGCAACAAGCGCTGCTCTAACAGATGTGTGGCACCAAGCGCTGCTCTAACAGGTGTGTGTCACCAAGCGCTGCTCTAACAGATGTGTGGCACCAAGTGCTGCTCTAACAGATGTGTGGCATCAAGCGCTGCTCTAACAGATGTGTGGCACCAAGCGCAGCTCTACCAGATGTGTGGCATCAAGCGCTGCTCTAACAGATGTGTGGCACCAAGCGCAGCTCTAACAGATGTGTGGCACCAAGCGCTGCTCTAACCGATGTGTGGCACCAAGCGCAGCTCAAACAGATGTGTGGCACCAAGCGCTGCTCTAACAGGTGTGTGGCACCAAGCGCTGCTCTAACAGGTGTGTGGCACCAAGCGCTGCTCTAACAGGTGTGTGACACCAAGCGCTGCTCTAACAGGTGTGTGGCACCAAGCGCTGCTCTAAGAGATGTGTGGCACCAAGCGCTGCTCTAGCAGGTGTGTGGCACCAAGCACTGCTCTAACAGATGTGTGGCACCAAGTGCTGCTCTAAGAGATGTGTGGCACCAAGCGCTGCTCTAGCAGGTGTGTGGCACCAAGCACTGCTCTAACAGATGTGTGGCACCAACCGCTGCTCTAACAGGTGTTTGGCACCAAGCACTGCTCTAACAGATGTGTGGCACCAAGCGCTGCTCTAACAGATGTGTGGCACCAAGCGCTGCTCTAACAGGTGTGTGGCACCAAGCGCTGCTCTAACAGGTGTGTGGCACCAAGCGCTGCTCTAACAGGTGTGTGGCACCAAGCGCTGCTCTAACAGATGTGTGGCACCAAGCGCTGCTCTAACAGGTGTGTGGCACCAAGCATTGCTCTAACAGATGTGTGGCACCAACCGCTGCTCTAAAAGATGTGTGGCATCATGCGCTGCTCTAACAGGTGTGTGGCACCAAGCACTGCTCTAACAGATGTGTGGCACCAAGCGCTGCTCTAACAGATGTGTGGCACCAAGCGCTGCTCTAACAGATGTGTGGCACCAAGCGCTGCTCTAACAGATGTGTGGCACCAAGCGCTGCTCTAACAGATGTGTGGCACCAAGCGCTGCTCTAACAGGTGTGTGGCACCAAGCGCTGCTCTAACAGATGTGTGGCACCAAGCGCTGCTCTAACAGGTGTGTGGCACCAAGCGCTGCTCTAACAGATGTGTGGCACCAAGCGCTGCTCTAACAGATGTGTGGCACCAAGCGCTGCTCTAACAGATGTGTGGCACCAAGCGCTGCTCTAACAGATGTGTGGCACCAAGCACTGCTCTAACAGATGTGTGGCACCAAGCGCTGCTCTAACAGATGTGTGGCACCAAGCGCTGCTCTAACAGATGTGTGGCACCAAGCACTGCTCTAACAGATGTGCGGCACCAAGCGCTGCTCTAACAGATGTGTGGCACCAAGCACTGCTCTAACAGACGTGTGGCACCAAGGGCTGCTCTAACAGATGTGTTGCACCAAGCGCTACTCTAACAGATGTGTGGCAATAAGCACTGCTCTAACAGACGTGTGGCACCAAGGGCTGCTCTAACAGATGTGTGGCACCAAGCGCTACTCTAACAGATGTGTGGCACCAAGCGCTGCTCTAACAGATGTGTGGCACCAAGCGCTGCTCTAACAGATGTGTGGCATCAAGCGCTACTCTAACAGATGTGTGGCACCAAGCGCTACTCTAACAGACGTGTGGCACCAAGCGCTGCTCTAACAGATGTGTGGCACCAAGCGCTACTCTAACAGATGTGTGGCACCAAGCGCTACTCTAACAGATGTGTGGCACCAAGCACTGCTCTAACAGACGTGTGGCACCAAGGGCTGCTCTAACAGATGTGTGGCACCAAGCGCTACTCTAACAGATGTGTGGCACCAAGCGCTGCTCTAACAGATGTGTGGCACCAAGCGCTACTCTAACAGATGTGTGGCACCAAGCGCTACTCTAACAGACGTGTGGCACCAAGCGCTGCTCTAACAGATGTGTGGCACCAAGCGCTACTCTAACAGATGTGTGGCACCAAGCGCTACTCTAACAGATGTGTGGCACCAAGCGCTACTCTAACAGACGTGTGGCACCAAGCGCTGCTCTAACAGATGTGTGGCACCAAGCGCTACTCTAACAGATGTGTGGCACCAAGCGCTACTCTAACAGATGTGTGGCACCAAGCGCTACTCTAACAGATGTGTGGCACCAAGCGCTACTCTAACAGATGTGTGGTACCAAGCGCTGCTCTAACAGATGTGTGGCACCAAGCGCTGCTCTAACAGATGTGTGGCACCAAGCGCTGCTCTAACAGATGTGTGGCACCAAGCGCTGCTCTAACAGATGTGTGGCACCAAGCGCTGCTCTAACAGATGTGTGGCACCAAGCGCTACTCTAACAGATGTGTGGTACCAAGCGCTGCTCTAACAGATGTGTGGCACCAAGCGCTGCTCTAACAGATGTGTGGCACCAAGCGCTACTCTAACAGATGTGTGGCACCAAGCGCTACTCTAACAGATGTGTGGCACCAAGCGCTACTCTAACAGATGTGTGGCACCAAGCGCTACTCTAACAGATGTGCGGCACCAAGCGCTGCTCTAACAGATGTGTGGCACCAAGCACTGCTCTAACAGATGTGTGGCACCAAGCGCTACTCTAACAGATGTGTGGCACCAAGCGCTGCTCTAACAGATGTGTGGCACCAAGCGCTGCTCTAACAGATTCTGAGGCGGAAAAAAAAAATCACGATTTTATAACGTTTATTTGATTATTTTTAATGTAATTCAAATAAACCTGTAATTTCGCCTTTTTCAGTTTGATGGATAACTATTGTAATGTAGGTTTGTTACCTCAAGTTTACCTGTTACCTAATTTGTTCAACTGAATTTTTGCTTCCGAACCTGCTTGTATATTATTGTTGTTGTTGTTGTTCTTATTATTATTATAATTATTATTATTATTATTATTATTATTATTATTATTATTATTATTATTATTATTATTATTATTATTGTTTTTATTATCATCATTATAATTGTTTTTGTTGTTGATTTTGTTGTTGTTTTTGTTGTTGTAGTAGTTCTTCTACTTCTCCCTCTTAATATTATTATTATTATTATTATTATTATTATTAATATTATTATTATTATTATTATTATTATTGTTATTATTATTATTGTTATTATTATTTTTATGTTGATGGGAAGGTACTGAACCCTTTGGAGTCTTACAACACTTGCAGGAAAGGGAGGAAATTCCTTTCGATCCATGGAAAGTGAGATCATGCCCAGTTCCTTTGATTAAAAACCCTTCACCATCCTGAAGGAAGCTCCTGTGATGCGGTGCTTACTTACTTATTAGGCAAACCAATTCCATTCTGTGAAAGGTGGCTTCTGTTTTACGCTGCAACCCGCATCCAGCGTGTGGATGGCAGTGGCTTGTTTACTGTGCATTCCACATGCAGTGTGTGGATGGCAGTGGCTTGTTTACTGTGCACTCCACATGCAGTGTGTGGATGGCAGTGGCTTGTTTACTGTGCACTCCAAATGCAGTGTGTGGATGGCAGTGGCTTGTTTACTGTGCACTCCAAATGCATCGTGTGGATGGCAGTGGCTTGTTTACTGTGCACTCCAAATGCAGTGTGTGGATGGCAGTGGCTTGTTTACTGTGCACTCCACATGCAGCGTGTGGATGGCAGTGGCTTGTTTACTGTGCACTCCACATGCAGTGTGTGGATGGCAGTGGCTTGTTTACTGTGCACTCCACATGCAGTGTGTGGATGGCAGTGGCTTGTTTACTGTGCACTCCAAATGCAGTGTGTGGATGGCAGTGGCTTGTTTACTGTGCACTCCAAATGCAGCGTGTGGATGGCAGTGGCTTGTTTACTGTGCACTCCAAATGCAGTGTGTGGATGGCAGTGGCTTGTTTACTGTGCACTCCACATGCAGCGTGTGGATGGCAGTGGCTTGTTTACTGTGCACTCCACATGCAGTGTGTGGATGGCAGTGGCTTGTTTACTATGCACTCCACATGCAGCGTGTGGATGGCAGTGGCTTGTTTACAGTGCACTCCACATGCAGTGTGTGGATGGCAGTGGCTTGTTTACTATGCACTCAATATGCAGCGTGTGGATGGCAGTGGCTTGTTTACTGTGCACTCCACATCCAGCATGTGGATGGCAGTGGCTAGTTTACTGTGCACTCTACATCCATCGTGTGGATAGCAGTGAGATGACAGTAGTATACACATAGGCCCAGGAGATATGTTATAAACGTTTAGGGTTTGAGTGTTCAAAAAGGTGCTACGGACAAAATTTGATCACTGTGTGTACCAAACTGACAAATAAGCCTATACCTGGCACTTACATCTAAAAAATGTTTACACGATTAGTTGTTTAGTGAAGGTAAACAAAATCATTCTACACACGTCAAGAATCTTGAGTGAAGCCTCTCAGTATTTGAAGGTGGGAGCCACGGGAAGGTTACGTTGTACGTAGGGTCAGTCCTGACCCGAGACTCACGAGCCTCGAGTTGGTCAATAACAATGAAGAATTTGTCTTCTGTGTGGGTGTTGAAAGCTGTAAGCAGTGAGAGTCTTTGAAAAAAATACCTTGGGTAGCTTCAAATAAATCTTGGATTAACCCATGAGTGAGAGGGGTTCTCTCTGAGTGGGACTTTTACATGAAGTGATAGGGTTATCAAAACCTGTTTCTGGAGTTCTCTTGAGAATGGGCTGGAAAAGATTTTTTTAGAGGGTTTGGGCGTGAAAAGGATCTACCTAGCATGGGCCACTAGGCCTCCTACATTGTTCCTCCATTCTTATGTTCTGATTCAGGAAGCAAAAATGGAAGTGTTTCCTGGGCCTGGTGGTTCCTGGTCCAAGACCGACAAGGATGTCTACCAGAGAACATGATTCCATCACTGAAGTCATCATGATGGAACTGTTGAGGTTAGTGCTCAAGAAAATGAGTTAGACTATAGGCAGTTGATTTTATTTCGTAGCTGAATATTACAGGAATTCTATCAGTGTTGTGGAAGGTGACTATAAAAATGGAATAAATCACCGGACGCAGGAAAGGTCAGGAGGTCGGGTGAGGTTGTG
Organism: Cherax quadricarinatus; assembly: GCF_038502225.1. Lineage (NCBI taxonomy): Eukaryota > Metazoa > Arthropoda > Malacostraca > Decapoda > Parastacidae > Cherax > Cherax quadricarinatus. The sequence goes on from NC_091292.1 coordinate 71,465,770, forward strand.
TGGGCGGGACGAGGTACGGTTATAAGTGCCACCACATTGTGTGGGCACGATGAGGTCAGGTCGAGAGGTTGCCATCATACTGAGGGGGCAGGGTGAGGTCAGGTTGAAAGATTGCTACCATACTGTGGGGGCAGGGTGAGGTCAGGTTGAAAGATTGCTACCATACTGTGGGGGCAGGGTGAGGTCAGGTTGATAGATTGCTACCATACTGTGGGGGCAGGGTGAGGTCAGGTTGAGAGGTTGCCATCATACTGAAGGGGGCAGGGTAAGGTCAGGTTCAGAGATTACCACAAATGTGACACCCACTCTACAAAGGCATATCAAGAGTACTAACGTATACATCATAAAAATCTTTGAAAAGGTTCTAAGAAGCAAGATGGCCACCCACTTAGATACCAGTCAGTTCCGCAAGATTGGGCAGCATGGGTTTAGAGGAGGTCGCTTCTGCCTTTCACTACTTCTGGACCACTGTGATATGGTCTTGGATGCTCTGAGGGACAAACAAAATACATAAGTTGTTTACACAGACTTTGCGAAAGCCTTCAACAAGACAAGTACGATCATGGCTTAATAGCTCACAAAATGCGTGATGAAGGAAAAACAGGAAAGTGGGTACTAGATGGATCTATAACTTCCTAACGAATAGAATACAAAAAGTAATAGTAAACAGAGTAAAGTCAGAAGCAGCTACAGTGAAAAACTCTGTTTTACAAGGCCCAGTACTCGTCCCAATCCTGTTCCTTATCCTCATATCTGACATAAACAGAGATGTAAACCACATCACCGTGTCCTCCTTTCCTTGTGATACCAGAATTTGTATGACAGCCCCGGTACGGCTATAATGCAAATTCTGGTGTTTCCTTAAGATACTTGCTGTCCAATGTTCACCCATCAGTAAAATGGATACTTGGGTGTTAGTCGACTGGTGTGGATCGCATACTGGGACAAAACTGACCTAATTTGCCCGAAATGCTCATCATAACGAGGGGTTTTCATTATAGTGTATGTCATTGGTGTCAGCTAGGCCTGTATACCTTGTACAAGTACTTGTAGAAATAAAAGATTATTATTATTATTATTATTATTATTATTATTATTATTATTATTATTATTATTATTATCCATCGAAGACACTGAAATCTCTAAGCGGTCTTCAACCAAATCTTTAAATGGGCCGCAGAAGACATTATGAAGTTCAATCAAGACAAATTTCACTCACTACGCTATGGAGAACTCGAGGAAATTAAAACTGTATCGGAGTCTAAAACAAACTCCTGAGCGAGAAACTAATGTGAACGTCCTGGGAATGATATTGTCAGAGAATCTCACTCTCAAAGATCACAACAATGTATCTACCACAAATGATAGGATGGATAATGAAAACCTTCAAAACTAGAGATGCCAAGCCCATGATGGTTCTCTTCATATCTTTTTTTCTCTCTAGGCTGGAATATTGCTGTACCCTAACTGCCCCTTTCAAGGCAGCGAATTTGTAGACCTTGAGAATATACAGAGAACTTTCTCGACATGCATGAGTACGATAAAGCACCCAAATTACTGGGAACGGTTGAAGCCCCTTGATTTGTACTCTCTGGAAGGCAGACGAGAAAGATTCATGATAATATACACTTGGAAAGTCCTAAAGAGACTAGTCCCAAATCTGCAAGCGAAAATCACTCTCTACCAAAGCAAAAGACTCGGCAGGAGATGCAATATCCCCTAGTAAAAAGCAGGAGCGCCATGAGTACGATAAGAGACAACACAATAATTGTCAGGGGGCCAAGACTGTTCAACTGCCTCCCAGCATACATAAGGGGATGTTACCAATAGACTCCTGGTGGTCTTCAAGGAGCTGAACAGGTACCTAAACTCAGTACCTGACCAGCCGGGCTGTGGTTCGTACGTCGGTTTACTTGTAGTCAGCAATAACAGCCTTGTTGATGAGGTCCTGATCCACCACGAGGCCAGGTCACGGATCGGGTCGCGGGGGCGTTGACCCGCGAAACCCCCTCCAAGTATACTCCAGGTATACTCTGGGAACAAGATGAGATCAGGTTGAGAGTTTATCACCATACTGCAGGGGCAAGGTGAGGTCAGGTTGAAAGGTTGCCACCATACTGTGGGAGGAGAGTGAGGTCATGTTGAGAAGTTGTGTGGGATAGGCGAGATCAGGTCATAGGTGCAACTAGACTGTGGACAGGACAGGGACAGATCAAAGGTGCCACCAGATTGTTTGAGTAGGGCATAGTCAGGTCAGGGGTGCCATCAAGCCATGTGGAGGGGGCAAGGTCAGGCCAAGAGTGCCACTAGGTAATATGACCAGGATAAAGTCATTTAAAGGGGGCGACTAGGTAGGGTAGGAAGGCAAGATCAGGTCAGGGGTGTTATTAGGTTATATGGACATATCACTGTCAGGTCATGGGCAGTACTAGTTAATATGGACAGAACAAGGTCAAGTCAGTGGTGCTACTAGGTAGGGTGGGTTGGGCAATGTCAGGTCAGGGGTACTACTAGTTAATATGGACTGGGCAAGGTCAGGTCAACGATGCCATCAGCTTCTGTGCGTGCTGGATGGCACTTCAAATACAGATCAGCATCACAACGGTATATCGCCGGTCAGCAGTTGAGAGAATCTCGCAAAAAATGTCAATATTGCTTCATAAAAAGTCAATCTGCAACTGACATCTTACTGAACCTCGCCACGATGTGGCACCAGTCACTTGATCACTCAAAACTTGGCTATTATTGTTGCAATGAACATTACTGGCGTCTCTGACCGTGAACTTCACAGCGACCTCCTGACCTAATTACTGGGAACGACCTGCTCCTCTTTACATCTTAGCAATTATTTTTAAGAACGGACTTTTTTTTAGGTAGTTCTTATTTTAGCAGAGTCTAAGACCTGCTCAGCGTCAGAGTGTCTCAGAGAGTGTGTTGATCTCACAGTATCTACGTCAGTGACCTGCTAAATATTATCCCCGCATTTTCGACTATGCAGATTACTGCTCTAACCTTGACTTCTAGGTAAATAACAGATGCCCAGCACAGGTATGTGTGTGTGTAGGAGGCAGAGAAGTGGCAGTGCTACTCGGAAAAAAACAGTGAAGGCTAGAGGGAGGGAAGGAGAGAGAGGTAGGTAATTAAGAGAAGAGGTGCGTAGGAAGAGATAGAGGGAGAAGAAAAGAGTGAAGGAGGGAGGGAAGGAATGAAGTAAGAAGGAAGGGAAGGAGGGAAGTAGCGAGAGAGGGAGGGAGAGGGAAGTAGTGAGAGAGGGAGAGAGAGGGAAATAGTGAGGGAGAGAGAGGGGGAAAGAGACAGTATCTTCACCTTCAGCAGTTCCTCACACAGCCTCGTCTTGAGATACTCTTCATACAAGGAATTGCAGCTACACCTCCCCTACCATACCCGTGATCAAACCAGATTACCTTCCCCCTTCCCCAAGACTCACACAGTCCAGGTGCTTCACGGCTCTTAGGATTTTAGCACTTCCCACTTTAGTAAGGCTCTCGATAGAGTTCCACATCAGAGACTATTGAGGAAACTTAAGGCATGTGGAATAGGAGGAGAAATTTTTTCCTGGGTAGAGGCCTTTTTAACAAATAGGTAGCAGAGAGTTTGCATAAATGGGGAGAAATCAGAATGGGGGCACGTCACAACCGGTGTTCCACAGGGGTCAGTGTTGAGCCCCTTGTTGTTCACAATCTAGATAAACGACACAGATGAGGGAATAAATAGCGACATAAGCAAATTTGCTGATGACACCAAAATAGGCCGTCCAATTCATTCTTATGAGGATATTAAAACACTTCAGGATGATTTGAATAGACTGATGCAATGGTCGGAGAAGTGGCAGATGCAGTTTAATATAGACAAATGCAAAGTTCTAAATGTTGGACAGGCAAATAACCATGCAACATATAAACTAAATAATGTAGATCTTAATATCACAGATTGCGAAAAGGATTTAGGAGTTCTGGTTAGCAGTAATCTGAAACCAAGACAACAGTGCATAAGAGTTCGCAATAAAGTGAACAGAATCCTTGGCTTTATATCTAGAAGTATAAATAAGAGAAGTCCTCAGGTTGTTCTTCAACTCGATATATCCTTGGTTAGGCCTCATTTAGATTATGGTGCACAGTGTTGGTCACCATTTTAGAGAATGGATATAAATGCTCTGGAAAACGTACAAAGGAGGATGACTAAGTTGATCCGATGTATCAGAAATCTTCCCTATGAGGATAGACAAAGGGCCATGAATCTGAACTCTCTAGAAAGGCGTAGAATTAGGGGGGTTATGATTGAGGTGTATAAATGGAAAACAGGAATAAATAACGGGAATGTAATTAGCGTGCTAAAAATATCTAACATAGACAGAACTCGCAGCAATGGTTTTAAACTGGAAAAATTCAGATTCAGGAAGGATATAGGAAAGCACTGGGTTGGTAACAGAGTTATGGATGAGTGGAACAAACTCCCAAGTATCGTCATAGAAGCTAAGACGTTGCGTTGTTTTAAAAATAGGTTAGACAAGTACGTGAGTGGGTGTGGGTGGGTGAGAGTTGGACCTTAGTGACGTGTCTGACCTCACTAGGTCAGTGAGGTCAGACGGTCAGTGAGCTTAAGACTGTAGAGGAATTGGACCTGCCTCGCATAGGCCAGTAGGCCTGTTGCAGTGTTCCTTCTTTCTTATGTTTCTATGTCCTTCTTATAATAATAATAACAACAACAACAATAGCAACAACAGCAAAAACAACAACAACAACAACAACAACAACAACAACAACAACAATAATAATAATAATAATAATAATAATAATAATAATAATAATAATAACAACAACAACAATAATAATAATAATAATAATAATAATAATAATAATAATAATAATAATAATAATAATAATAATAATAATGATAATAATAATTATAAAAATATAACAATAATAATAATATAATAATAATAATAATAATAATAATAATAATAATAATAATAATAATAATAATAATAATAGTGAAAATAATTAGTTTAATCAGCACCCATGGTTGTCTCCCCCGCACTTCAACAAGCACCCCAGGTTGTCTCCTCCGCACTTCAACAAGCTCCCCAGGTTGTCTCCCCCGCACTTCAACAAGCATCTAAGGTTGTCTCCCCCACACTTCAACAAGCACCCCAGGTTGTCTCACCACACTTCAACAAGCACCCCAGGTTGTCTCCCCACACTTCAACAAGCACCTCAGGTTGTCTCCCCCGCACTTCAACAAGCATCTAAGGTTGTCTCCCCCACACTTCAACAAGCACCCCAGGTTGTCTCACCACACTTCAACAAGCACCCCAGGTTGTCTCCCCACACTTCAACAAGCACCTCAGGTTGTCTCCCCCGCACTTCAACAAGCATCTAAGGTTGTCTCCCCCACACTTCAACAAGCATCTAAGGTTGTCTCCCCCGCTCTTCAACAAGCACCCCAGGTTGCCTCCCCCGCACTTCAACAAGCACCCGAGGTTGTCTCCCCAGCACTTCAACAAGCATCTAAGGTTGTCTCCCCCGCACTTCAACAAGCATCCCAGGTTGTCTCCCCCGCACTTCAACAAGCACTCAGGTTGTCTCCCCACACTTCAACAAGCTCCCCAGGTTGTCTCCCCCGCACTTCAACAAGCACCCCAGGTTGCCTCCCCCGCACTTCAACAAGCACCCGAGGTTGTCTCCCCAGCACTTCAACAAGCATCTAAGGTTGTCTCCCCCGCACTTCAACAAGCATCCCAGGTTGTCTCCCCCGCACTTCAACAAGCACCCCAGGTTGTCTCCCCACACTTCAACAAGCACCCCAGGTTGTCTCCCCCGCACTTCAACAAGCACCCCAGGTTGTCTCCCCACAATTCAACAAGCACCCCAGGTTGTCTCCCCCGCACTTCAACAAGCACCCCAGGTTGTCTCCCCACACTTCAACAAGCACCCCAGGTTGTCTCCCCCGCACTTCAACAAGCACCCCAGGTTGTCTCCCCCGCACTTCAACAAGCACCCCACGTTGTCTCCCCCGCACTTCAACAAGCATCTAAGGTTGTCTCCCCCGCACTTCAACAAGCACCCCAGGTTGTCTCCCCCGCACTTCAACAAGCATCTAAGGTTGTCTCCCCCGCACTTCAACAAGCATCCCAGGTTGTCTCCCCCGCACTTCAACAAGCATCCCAGGTTGTCTCCCCCGCACTTCAACAGGCACCCCAGGTTGTCTCCCCACACTTCAACAAGCACCCCAGGTTGTCTCACCACACTTCAACAAGCACCCCAGGTTGTCTCCCCACACTTCAACAAGCACCTCAGGTTGTCTCCCCCGCACTTCAACAAGCATCTAAGGTTGTCTCCCCCGCACTTCAACAAGCACCCCAGGTTGTCTCCCCCGCACTTCAACAAGCACCCCAGGTTGCCTCCCCCGCACTTCAACAAGCACCCGAGGTTGTCTCCCCAGCACTTCAACAAGCATCTAAGGTTGTCTCCCCCGCACTTCAACAAGCATCCCAGGTTGTCTCCCCCGCACTTCAACAAGCACTCAGGTTGTCTCCCCACACTTCAACAAGCTCCCCAGGTTGTCTCCCCCGCACTTCAACAAGCACCCCAGGTTGCCTTCCCCCGCACTTCAACAAGCACCCGAGGTTGTCTCCCCAGCACTTCAACAAGCATCTAAGGTTGTCTCTCTCGCACTTCAACAAGCATCCCAGGTTGTCTCCCCCGCACTTCAACAAGCACCCCAAGTTGTCTCCCCACACTTCAACAAGCATCCCAGGTTGTCTCCCCCGCACTTCAACAAGCATCCCAGGTTGTCTCCCCCGCACTTCAACAAGCATCCCAGGTTGTCTCCCCCGCACTTCAACAAGCACCCCAGGTTGTCTCCCCACACTTCAACAAGCATCCCAGGTTGTCTCCCCCGCACTTCAACAAGCATCCCAGGTTGTCTCCCCCGCACTTCAACAAGCATCCCAGGTTGTCTCACCCGCACTTCAACAAGCACCCCAGGTTGTCTCCCCACACTTCAACAAGCATCCCAGGTTGTCTCCCCGCACTTCAACAAGCATCCCAGGTTGCCTCCCCACACTTCAACAAGCATCCAAGGTTGTCTCCCCCACACTTAAACAAGCATTCCAGGTTGTCTCCCCCGCACTTCAACAAGCACCCCAGGTTGTCTCCCCACACTTCAACAAGCATCCCAGGTTGTCTCCCCCGCACTTCAACAAGCATCCCATGTTCTCTCCCCCGCACTTCAACAAGCACCCCAGGTTGTCTCCCCAAACTTCAACAAGCACCCCAGTTGTCTCCCCCGCACTTCAACAAGCACCCCACGTTGTCTCCCCACACTTCAACAAGCATCATAGGTTGTCTTCCCACACTTCAACAAGCATCCCAGGTTGTCTCCCCCGCACTTCAACAAGCATCCCAGGTTGTCTCCCCCGCACTTCAACAAGCATCCCAGGTTGTCTCCCCACACTTCAACAAGCACCCCAGGTTGTCTCCCCCGCACTTCAACAAGCATCCCAGGTTGTCTCCCCCGCACTTCAACAAGCACCCCAGGTTGTCTCCCCACACTTCAACAAGCACCCCAGGTTGTCTCCCCACACTTCAACAAGCACCCCAGGTTGTCTCCCCCGCACTTCAACAAGCATCCCAGGTTGTCTCCCTACACTTCAACAAGCACCCCAGGTTGTGTCCCATGCACTTCAACAAGCACTCCAGGTTGTCTCCCCCGCACTTCAACAAGCATCCAAGGTTGTCTCCCCCGCACTTCAACAAGCATCCCAGGTTGTCTCCCCCGCACTTTAACAAGCACCCCAGGTTGTGTCCCCCGCACTTCAACAAGCACTCCAGGTTGTCTCCCCCGCACTTCAACAAGCATCCAAGGTTGTCTCCCCCGCACTTCAACAAGCATCCAAGGTTGTCTCCCCCGCACTTCAACAAGCACCCCAGGTTGTCTCCCCCACACTTCAACAAGCATCCCAGGTTGTCTCCCCCGCACTACAACAAGCATCACAGGTTGTCTCCCCACACTTCAACAAGCACCCCAGGTTATCTCCCCCGCACTTCAACAAGCATCCCAGGTTGACTCGCCACACTTCAACAAGCACCCCAGGTTGTCTCCCCCGCACTACAACAAGCATCCCAGGTTGTCTCCCCCGCACTTCAACAAACACCCCAGGTTGTCTCCCACACTTCAACAAGCACCCCAGGTTGTCTCCCCCGCACTTCAACAAGCATCCCAGGTTGTCTCCCCTGCACTTCAACAAGCACCCCAGGTTGTCTCCCCCGCACTTCAACAAGCATCCCAGGTTGTCTCCCCCGCACTTCAACAAGCACCCCAGGTTGTCTCCCCACACTTCAACAAGCACATCAGTTTGTCTCCCCCGCACTTCAACAAGCATCCCAGGTTGTCTCCCCCGCACTTCAACAAGCATCCCAGGTTGTCTACCCCGCACTTCAACAAGCATCCCAGGTTGTCTCCCCACACTTCAACAAGCATCCCAGGTTGTCTCCCCACACTTCAACAAACATCCAAGGTTGTCTCCGGCACACTTCAACAAGCACCCCAGGTTGTCTCCCCCGCACTTCAACAAGCACCCCAGGTTGTCTCCCCACACTTCAACAAGCATCCAAGGTTGTCTCCCCCGCACTTCAACAAGCACCCCAGGTTGTCTCCCCACACTTCAACAAGCACCCCAGGTTGTCTCCCCCGCACTTCAACAAGCATCCAAGGTTGTCTCCCCCGCACTTCAACAAGCACCCCAGGTTGTCTCCCCCGCACTTCAACAAGCATCCCAGGTTGTCACCCCCGCACTTCAACAAGCACCCCAGGTTGTCTCCCCCGCACTTCAACAAGCATCCCAGGTTGTCTCCCCACACTTCAACAAGCATCCCAGGTTGTCTCCCCACACTTCAACAAGCATCCCAGGTTGTCTCCCCACACTTCAACAAGCATCCCAGGTTGTCTCCCCCGCTCTTCAACAAGCATCCCAGGTTGTCTCCCCGCACTTCAACAAGCATCCAAGGTTGTCTCCCCCGCACTTCAACAAGCACCCCAGGTTGTCTCCCCACACTTCAACAAGCACCCCAGGTTGTCTCCCCACACTTCAACAAGCATCCCCTCCCCCGCACTTCAACAAGCACCCCAGGTTGTCTCCCCACACTTCAACAAGCATCCCAGGTTGTCTCCCCACACTTCAACAAGCATCCCAGGTTGTCTCCCCCGCACTTCAACAAGCACCCCAGGTTGTCTCCCCACACTTCAACAAGCACCCCAGGTTGTCTCCCCCGCACTTCAACAAGCATCCAAGGTTGTCTCCCCCGCACTTCAACAAGCATCCCAGGTTGTCTCCCCACTTCAACAAGCATCTTGTCTCCCCCAACAACAAGCACCCCAGGTTGTCTCCCCCGCACTTCAACAAGCATCTAAGGTTGTCTCCCCCGCACTTCAACAAGCACCCCAGGTTGTCTCCCCCGCACTTCAACAAGCACCCCAGGTTGTCTCCCCACACTTCAACAAGCACCCCAGGTTGTCTCCCCCGCACTTCAACAAGCATCTATCGTTGTCTCCCCCGCACTTCAACAAGCACCCCAGGTTGTCTCCCCACACTTCAACAAGCACCCCAGGTTGTCTCCCCCGCACTTCAACAAGCACCCCAGGTTGTCTCCCCCGCACTTCAACAAGCACCCCACGTTGTCTCCCCCGCACTTCAACAAGCATCTAAGGTTGTCTCCCCCGCACTTCAACAAGCACCCCAGGTTGTCTCCCCCGCACTTCAACAAGCATCTAAGGTTGTCTCCCCCGCACTTCAACAAGCATCCCAGGTTGTCTCCCCCGCACTTCAACAAGCATCCCAGGTTGTCTCCCCCGCACTTCAACAGGCACCCCAGGTTGTCTCCCCACACTTCAACAAGCACCCCAGGTTGTCTCACCACATTTCAACAAGCACCCCAGGTTGTCTCCCCACACTTCAACAAGCACCTCAGGTTGTCTCCCCCGCACTTCAACAAGCATCTACTTCAGGTTGTCTCCCCCGCACTTCAACAAGCACCCCAGGTTGTCTCCCCACTTCAACAAGCACCCCAGGTTGTCTCCCCACACTTCAACAAGCACCCCAGGTTGTCTCCCCCGCACTTCAACAAGCACCCCAGGTTGTCTCCCTACACGTCAACAAGCACCCCAGGTTGTCAACAAGCACCCCAGGTTGTCTCCCCCGCACTTCAACAAGCACCCCAGGTTGTCTCCCACGCACTTCAACAAGCACCCCACGTTCCCCCGCAACAAGCACCCCAGGTTGTCTCCCCCGCACTTCAACAAGCATCTAAGGTTGTCTCCCCCGCACTTCAACAAGCATCCCAGGTTGTCTCCCCCGCACTTCAACAAGCATCCCAGGTTGTCTCCCCCGCACTTCAACAGGCACCCCAGGTTGTCTCCCCACACTTCAACAAGCACCCCAGGTTGTCTCACCACACTTCAACAAGCACCCCAGGTTGTCTCCCCACACTTCAACAAGCACCTCAGGTTGTCTCCCCCGCACTTCAACAAGCATCTAAGGTTGTCTCCCCCGCACTTCAACAAGCACCCCAGGTTGTCTCCCCCGCACTTCAACAAGCACCCCAGGTTGTCCCACTTCAACAAGCACCCCAGTTGTCTCCCCACACTTTGTCTCCCCCGCACTTCAACAAGCATTTAAGGTTGTCTCCCCCGCACTTCAACAAGCACCCCAGGTTGTCTCCCCCGCACTTCAACAAGCATCCCAGGTTGTCTCCCCCCCAGGTTGTCACTTCAACAAGCACCCCAGGTTGTCTCCCCCGCACTTCAACAAGCACCCCAGGTTGTCTCCCCACACTTCAACAAGCATCTAAGGTTGTCTCCCCCACACTTCAACAAGCACCCCAGGTTGTCTCCCCCGCACTTCAACAAGCATCCCAGGTTGTCTCCCCACACTTCAACAAGCATCCCAGGTTGTCTCCCCCACACTTCAACAAGCATCTATCGTTGTCTCCCCCACACTTCAACAAGCATCAAAGGTTGTCTCCCCCGCACTTCAATAAGCACCCCAGGTTGTCTCCCCACACTTCAACAAGCATCTAAGGTTGTCTCCCCCGCACTTCAACAAGCATCCCAGGTTGTCTCCCCACACTTCAACAAGCATCTAAGGTTGTCTCCCCCGCACTTCAACAAGCACCCCAGGTTGTCTCCCCCGCACTTCAACAAGCACCCCAGGTTGTCTCCCCACACTTCAACAAGCATCCCAGGTTGTCTCCCCACACTTCAACAAGCATCCCAGGTTGTCTCTCTCGCACTTCAACAAGCATCCCAGGTTGTCTCCCCCGCACTTCAACAAGCACCCCAGGTTGTCTCCCCACACTTCAACAAGCATCCCAGGTTGTCTCCCCGCACTTCAACAAGCATCCCAGGTTGTCTCCCCACACTTCAACAAGCATCCAAGGTTGTCTCCCCCACACTTAAACAAGCATTCCAGGTTGTCTCCCCCGCACTTCAACAAGCACCCCAGGTTGTCTCCCCACACTTCAACAAGCACCCCAGGTTGTCTCCCCCGCACTTCAACAAGCACCCCACGTTGTCTCCCCACACTTCAACAAGCACCCCAGGTTGTCTCCCCACACTTCAACAAGCATCCCAGGTTGTCTCCCCCGCACTTCAACAAGCATCCCAGGTTCTCTCCCCCGCACTTCAACAAGCACCCCAGGTTGTCTCCCTAAACTTCAACAAGCACCCCAGTTGTCTCCCCCGCACTTCAACAAGCACCCCACGTTGTCTCCCCACACTTCAACAAGCATCCAAGGTTGTCTTCCCACACTTCAACAAGCATCCCAGGTTGTCTCCCCCGCACTTCAACAAGCATCCCAGGTTGTCTCCCCCGCACTTCAACAAGCATCCCAGGTTGTCTCCCCACACTTCAACAAGCACCCCAGGTTGTCTCCCCCGCACTTCAACAAGCATCCCAGGTTGTCTCCCCCGCACTTCAACAAGCACCCCAGGTTGTCTCCCCACACTTCAACAAGCACCCCAGGTTGTCTCCCCACACTTCAACAAGCACCCCAAGTTGTCTCCCTCGCACTTCAACAAGCATCCCAGGTTGTCTCCCCCGCACTTTAACAAGCACCCCAGGTTGTGTCCCCCGCACTTCAACAAGCACCCCAGGTTGTCTCCCCCGCACTTCAACAAGCATCCAAGGTTGTCTCCCCCGCACTTCAACAAGCATCCAAGGTTGTCTCCCCCGCACTTCAACAAGCACCCCAGGTTGTCTCCCCCACACTTCAACAAGCATCCCAGGTTGTCTCCCCCGCACTACAACAAGCATCCCAGGTTGTCTCCCCACACTTCAACAAGCACCCCAGGTTATCTCCCCCGCACTTCAACAAGCATCCCAGGTTGACTCGCCACACTTCAACAAGCACCCCAGGTTGTCTCCCCCGCACTACAACAAGCATCCCAGGTTGTCTCCCCCGCACTTCAACAAACACCCCAGGTTGTCTCCCGACACTTCAACAAGCACCCCAGGTTGTCTCCCCCGCACTTCAACAAGCATCCCAGGTTGTCTCCCCTGCACTTCAACAAGCACCCCAGGTTGTCTCCCCCGCACTTCAACAAGCATCCAAGGTTGTCTCCCCCGCACTTCAACAAGCACCCCAGGTTGTCTCCCCACACTTCAACAAGCACATCAGGTTGTCTCCCCCGCACTTCAACAAGCATCCAAGGTTGTCTCCCCCGCACTTCAACAAGCATCCCAGGTTGTCTCCCCCGCACTTCAACAAGCATCCCAGGTTGTCTCCCCCGCACTTCAACAAGCATCCCAGGTTGTCTCCCCACACTTCAACAAACATCCAAGGTTGTCTCCCCCACACTTCAACAAGCACCCCAGGTTGTCTCCCCCGCACTTCAACAAGCACCCCAGGTTGTCTCCCCACACTTCAAAAAGCATCCAAGGTTGTCTCCCCCGCACTTCAACAAGCACCCCAGGTTGTCTCCCCACACTTCAACAAGCACCCCAGGTTGTCTCCCCCGCACTTCAACAAGCATCCAAGGTTGTCTCCCCCGCACTTCAACAAGCATTCCAGGTTGTCTCCCCACACTTCAACAAGCACCCCAAGTTGTCTCCCCCACACTTCAACAAGCATCCAAGGTTGTCTCCCCCGCACTTCAACAAGCATCCCAGGTTGTCTCCCCACACTTCAACAAGCATCCCAGGTTGTCTCCCCACACTTCAACAAGCATCCCAGGTTGTCTCCCCACACTTCAACAAGCATCCCAGGTTGTCTCCCCCGCTCTTCAACAAGCATCCCAGGTTGTCTCCCCGCACTTCAACAAGCATCCAAGGTTGTCTCCCCCGCACTTCAACAAGCACCCCAGGTTGTCTCCCCACACTTCAACAAGCACCCCAGGATGTCTCCCCCGCACTTCAACAAGCATCCAAGGTTGTCTCCCCCGCACTTCAACAAGCATCCCAGGTTGTCTCCCCAGCACTTCAACAAGCATCCCAGTTTGTCTCTCCACACTTCAACAAGCATCCAAGGTTGTCTCCCCCACACTTCAACAAGCACCCCAGGTTGTCTCCCCCGCACTTCAACAAGCACCCCAGGTTGTCTCCCCACACTTCAACAAGCATCCAAGGTTGTCTCCCCCGCACTTCAACAAGCACCCCAGGTTGTCTTCCCACACTTCAACAAGCACCCCAGGTTGTCTCCCCCGCACTTCAACAAGCATCCCAGGTTGTCTGCCCCGCACTTCAACAAGCATCCAAGGTTGTCTCCCCCGCACTTCAACAAGCACTCCAGGTTGTCTCCCCACACTTCAACAAGCACCCCAAGTTGTCTCCCCCACACTTCAACAAGCATCCAAGGTTGTCTCCCCCGCACTTCAACAAGCATCCCAGGTTGTCTCCCCACACTTCAACAAGCATCCCAGGTTGTCTCCCCACACTTCAACAAGCATCCCAGGTTGTCTCCCCACACTTCAACAAGCATCCCAGGTTGTCTCCCCCGCTCTTCAACAAGCATCCAAGGTTGTCTCCCCCGCACTTCAACAAGCACCCCAGGTTGTCTCCCCACACTTCAACAAGCACCCCAAGTTGTCTCCCCCACACTTCAACAAGCATCCCAGGTTGTCTCCCCGCTCTTCAACAAGCATCCCAGGTTGTCTCCCCCGCTCTTCAACAAGCATCCCAGGTTGTCTCCCCACACTTCAACAATCATCCCAGGTTGTCTCCCCGCACTTCAACAAGCATCCCAGGTTGTCTCCCCACACTTCAACGAGCATCCCAGGTTGTCTCCCCACACTTCAACGAGCATTCCAGGTTGTCTCCCCACACTTCAAAAAGCATCCCAGATTGTCTCCCCACACTTCAATAAGCATCCCAGGTTGTCTCCCCGCACTTCAACAAGCATCCCAGGTTGTCTCCCCACACTTCAACAAGCACCCCAGGTTGTCTCTCCACACTTCAACAAGCACCACAGGTTATCTCCCCCGCACATCAAAAAGCACCCCAGGTTGTCTCCCCACACTTCAACAAGCACCCCAGGTTATCTCACCCGCACTTCAACAAGCACCCCAGGTTATCTCCTCCGTTCTTCAACAAGCACCCCAGGTTGTCTCCCCACACTTCAACAAGCACCCCAGGTTATTTCCCCCGCACTTCAAACAGCACCCCAGGTTATCTCCCCCGTGCGTCAACAAGCACCCAAGGTTATCTCCCCCGCACTTCACCAAGCACCCCAGGTTGTCTCCCCAGTGCGTCAACAAGCACCCCAGGTTATCTCCCCCGTTCTTCAACAAGTACCCCAGGTTGTCTCCCCCGTCCGTCAACAAGCAACCCAGGTTATCTCCCCCGTTCTTCAACAAGCTCCCCAGGTTATCTCCCCCGTTCTTCAACAAGCACCCCAGGTTGTCTCCCCACACTTCAACAAGCACCCCAGGTTATCTCCACCGTGCGTCAACAAGCACCCCAGGTTGTCTCCCCCGCTTTTCAACAAGCACCCCAGGTTATCTCCCCCGCACTTCAGCAAGCATCCCAGGTTGTCTCCCCCGCTCTTCAACAAGCATCCCAGGTTGTCTCCCCGCACTTCAACAAGCATCCAAGGTTGTCTCCCCCGCACTTCAACAAGCACCCCAGGTTGTCTCCCCACACTTCAACAAGCACCCCAGGTTGTCTCCCCCGCACTTCAACAAGCATCCCAGGTTGTCTCCCCCGCACTTCAACAAGCATCCCAGGTTGTCTCTCCACACTTCAACAAGCATCCAAGGTTGTCTCCCCCACACTTCAACAAGCACCCCAGGTTGTCTCCCCCGCACTTCAACAAGCACCCCAGGTTGTCTCCCCACACTTCAACAAGCATCCAAGGTTGTCTCCCCCGCACTTCAACAAGCACCCCAGGTTGTCTCCCCACACTTCAACAAGCACCCCAGGTTGTCTCCCCCGCACTTCAACAAGCATCCCAGGTTGTCTGCCCCGCACTTCAAGAAGCATCCAAGGTTGTCTCCCCCGCACTTCAACAAGCACTCCAGGTTGTCTCCCCACACTTCAACAAGCACCCCAAGTTGTCTCCCCCACACTTCAACAAGCATCCAAGGTTGTCTCCCCCGCTCTTCAACAAGCATCCCAGGTTGTCTCCCCACACTTCAACAAGCATCCCAGGTTGTCTCCCCACACTTCAACAAGCATCCCAGGTTGTCTCCCCCGCTCTTCAACAAGCATCCCAGGTTGTCTCCCCGCACTTCAACAAGCATCCAATGTTGTCTCCCTCGCACTTCAACAAGCACCCCAGGTTGTCTCCCCACACTTCAACAAGCACCCCAAGTTTTCTCCCCCACACTTCAACAAGCATCCCAGGTTGTCTCCCCGCTCTTCAACAAGCATCCCAGGTTGTCTCCCCACACTTCAACAAGCATCCCTGGTTGTCTCCCCGCACTTCAACAAGCATCCCAGGTTGTCTCCCCACACTTCAACGAGCATCCCAGGTTGTCTCCCCACACTTCAACGAGCATCCCAGGTTGCCTCCCCACACTTCAAAAAGCATCCCAGATTGTCTCCCCACACTTCAATAAGCATCCCAGGTTGTCTCCCCGCACTTCAACAAGCATCCCAGGTTGTCTCCCCACACTTCAACAAGCACCCCAGGTTGTCTCTCCACACTTCAAGAGGCACCCAAGGTTATCTCCCCCGCACTTCAACAAGCACCCCAGGTTGTCTCCCCACACTTCAACAAGCACCCCAGGTTATCTCCCCCGCACTTCAACAAGCACCCCAGGTTATCTCCCCCGTTCTTCAACAAGCACCCCAGGTTGTCTCCCCACACTTCAACAAGCACCCCAGGTTATCTCCCCCGCACTTCAACAAGCACCCCAGGTTATCTCCCCCGTGCGTCAACAAGCACCCCAGGTTATCTCCCCCGCACTTCAACAAGCACCCCAGGTTGTCTCCCCAGTGCGTCAACAAGCACCCCAGGTTATCTCCCCCGTTCTTCAACAAGCACCCCAGGTTATCTACCCCGTTCTTCAACAAGTACCCCAGGTTGTCTCCCCCGTGCGTCAACAAGCAACCCAGGTTATCTCCCCCGTTCTTCAACAAGCTCCTCAGGCTATCTCTCCCGTTCTTTAACAAGCACCCCAGGTTGTCTCCCCACACTTCAAAAAGCACCCCAGATTATCTCCCCCGCACTTCAACAAGCACCCCAGGTTATCTCCCCCGTTCTTCAACAAGCACCCCAGGTTGTCTCCCCCGTGCGTCAACATGCACGCCAGGTTATCTCCCCCGTTCTTCAACAGGCACCCCAGGTTATCTCCCCTGTTCTTCAACAAGCACCCCAGGTTGTCTCCCCACACTTCAACAAGCACCCCAGGTTATCTCCCCCGCACTTCAACAAGCACCCCAGGTTATCTCCACCGTGCGTCAACAAGCACCCCTGGTTGTCTCCCCCGCTCTTCAACAAGCACCCCAGGTTATCTCCCCCGCACTTTAACAAGCACCCCAGGTTGTCTCCCCGCACTTCAACAAGCACCCCAGGTTATCTCCCCCGCACTTCAACAAGCACCCCAGGTTATCTCCCCTGTTCTTCAACAAGCACCCCAGGTTGTCTCCCCCGCTCTTCAACAAGTACCGCAGGTTATCTCCCCCGCACTTTAACAAGCACCCCAGGTTGTCTCCCCCGCTCTTCAACAAGCTCCCCAGGTTATCTCCCCCATGCGTCAACAAGCACCCCAGGTTATCTCCCCCGTTCTTCAACAAGCACCCCAGGTTATCTCCCCCGTGCGTCAACAAGCACCCCAGGTTATCTCCCCCGCTCTTCAACAAGCACCCCAGGTTATCTCCCCCGCTCTTCAACAAGCACCCCAGGTTGTCTCCCCCGCTCTTCAACAAGCACCCCAGGTTATCTCCCCCGTGCATCAACAAGCACCCCAGGTTATCTCCCCCGTGCGTCAAAAAGCACCCCAGGTTATCTCCCCCGTGCGTCAACAAGCACCCCAGGTTGTCTCCCCCGTACGTCAACAAGCACCCCAGGTTGTCTCCCCCGTGCGTCAACAAGCACCCCGGGTTATCTCCCCCGCTCTTCAACAAGCACCCCAGATTGTCTCCCCCGTGCGTCAACAAGCACCCAGGTTATCTCCTCCGTGCGTCAACAAGCACCCCAGGTTATCTCCCACGTGCGTCAACAAGCACCCAGGTTATCTCCTCCGTGCGTCAACAAGCACCCCAGGTTATCTCCCACGTGCGTCAACAAGCACCCCAGGTTGTCTCCCCCGTGCGTCAACAAGCAACCCAGGTTGTCTCCCCCGCTCTTCAACAAGCACCCCAGGTTATCTCCCCTGTGCGTCAACAAGCACCCCAGGTTATCTCCCCCGCTCTTCAACAAGCACCCCAGGTTATCTCCCCCGTGCGTCAACAAGCACCCCAGGTTATCTCCCCCGTTCATCAACAAGCACTCCAGGTTATCTCCCCAGATCTTCAACAAGCTCCCCAGGGTGTCTCCCCACACTTCAAAAAGCACCCCAGATTATCTCCCCCGCACTTCAACATGCACCCCAGGTTATCTCCCCCGTTCTTCAACAAGCACCCCAGGTTGTCGCCCCCGTGCGTCAACATGCACCCCAGGTTATCTCCCCCGTTCTTCAACAAGCACCCCAGGTTATCTCCCCTGTTCTTCAACAAGCACCCCAGGTTGTCTCCCCACACTTCAACAAGCACCCCAGGTTTTCTCCCCCGCACTTCAACAAGCACCCCAGGTTATCTCCACCGTGCGTCAACAAGCACCCCAGGTTGTCTCCCCCGCTCTTCAACAAGCACCCCAGGTTATCTCTCCCGCACTTCAACAAGCACCCCAGGTTGTCTCCCCACACTTCAACAAGCACCCCAGGTTATCTCCCCCGCACTTCAACAAGCACCCCAGGTTATCTCCCCTGTTCTTCAACAAGCACCCCAGGTTGTCTCCCCCGCTCTTCAACAAGCACCGCAGGTTATCTCCCCCGCACTTCAACAAGCACCCCAGGTTGTCTCCCCCGCTCTTCAACAAGCTCCCCAGGTTATCTCCCCCATGCGTAAACAAGCACCCCAGGTTATCTCCCCCGTGCGTCAACAAGCACCCCAGGTTATCTCCCTCGCTCTTCAACAAGCACCCCAGGTTATCTCCCCCTCTCTTCAACAAGCACCCCAGGTTGTCTCCCCCGCTCTTCAACAAGCACCCCAGGTTATCTCCCCCGTGCGTCAACAAGCACCCCAGGTTATCTCCCCCGTGCGTCAACAAGCACCCCAGGTTATCTCCCCCGTGCGTCAACAAGCACCCCAGGTTGTCTCCCCCGTGCGTCAACAAGCACCCCAGGTTGTCTCCCCCGTGCGTCAACAAGCACCCCGGGTTATCTCCCCCGCTCTTCAACAAGCACCCCAGATTGTCTCCCCCGTGCGTCAACAAGCACCCCAGGTTGTCTCCCCCGCTCTTCAACAAGCACCCCATGTTATCTCCCCCGTGCGTCAACAAGCACCCAGGTTATCTCCTCCGTGCGTCAACAAGCACCCCAGGTTATCTCCCCCGTGCGTCAACAAGCACCCCAGGTTGTCTCCCCCGTGCGTCGACAAGCACCCCAGGTTGTCTCCCCCGCTCTTCAACAAGCACCCCAGGTTATCTCCCCCGTGCGTCAACAAGCACCCCAGGTTATCTCCCCCGCTCTTCAACAAGCACCCCAGGTTATCTCCCCCGTGCGTCAACAAGCACTCCAGGTTATCTCCCCCGCTCTTCAACAAGCTCCCCAGGGGATCTCCCCCGTGCGTCAACAAGCACCCCAGGTTATCTCCCCCGTTCTTCAACAAGCACCCCACGTTGTCTCCCCCGCTCTTCAACAAGCACCCCACGTTGTCTCCCCCGCGCCTCAACAAGCACCCCAGGTTGTCTCCCCCGTGCGTCAACAAGCACCCCAGGTTATCTCCCCCGTGCGTCAACAAGCACCCCAGGTTATCTCCCACGCTCTTCAACAAGCACCCCAGGTTATCTCCCCCGTGCGTCAACAAGCACCCCAGGTTATCTCCCCCGTGCGTCAACAAGCACTCCAGGTTATCTCCCCCGCTCTTCAACAAGCTCCCCAGGGGATCTCCCTCGTGCGTCAACAAGCACCCCAGGTTATCTCCCCCGTTCTTCAACAAGCACCCCACGTTGTCTCCCCCGCTCTTCAACAAGCACCCCACGTTGTCTCCCCCGCTCTTCAACAAGCACCCCAGGTTGTCTCCCCCGTGCGTCAACAAGCACCCCAGGTTATCTTCCCCGCTCTTCAACAAGCTCCCCAGGTTATCTCCCCCGTGCGTCAACAAGCTCCCCAGGTTATCTCCCCCTCTCTTCAACCAGCTCCCCAGGTTATCTCCCCCGTGCGTCAACAAGAACCCCAGGTTATCTCCCCCGTTCTTCAACAAGCTCCCCAGGTTATCTCCCCCGTGCGTCAACAAGCACCCCAGGTTATCTCCCCCGTTCTTCAACAATCTCCCGAGGTTATCTCCCCCGTGCGTCAACAAGCACCCCAGGTTATCTCCCCCGCTCTTCAACAAGCTCCCCAGGTTATCTCCCCCGTGCGTCAAC
>NC_091292.1:71490850-71503350 GCF_038502225.1 Cherax quadricarinatus
CCTGGGGCTTCTAAGTTGGTGGAACCTCCATTCACCCACTTAAGAAGGTCTGTGAATTTCCCTGCTGCATATGGGCGAGCCGCTTTAGGGATGTGGGATAGTGTACTGCTAGCAGTGGATTTGAATGCCAACAGAAGGTTATCGCAAGTGAAGAGGTTGCCATTGGAATTGTCATCTGCCTGTGGAGGCTGTGGGCTGCTCTCTGCTGGTGGCATATGTGATCCCGCACACCCATTGTGTGCACGAATGCGGCCATCTCTGTTGCGTGCTCGAAACTCTCCACACACCTGACATGTGCCTCTTCTTTCATTGTTGAGTGCATTGTTTCCCTGGCTTTGTGGCTGGCTGGCTTCATCATCTGCCATACCTCAAACTGTGTGGTAAGCCCAGGATGAAGGGAAAATGGCGCATGGCACATACGGCATGTAGTTCATGGTGGTGGTGGGAGGAGGAGAGGGGTCTCCCGTCCTTAATTACTTAATAATTAAGTGACTGAAGAAAGTGGGTATAGGGTACACAAATTTAATCGGTCGTGTGGTGGATGATAATTAGCCCAATTAATTACTAGCACATGGGTGGCTAGGATTTATACAAGTGCAAGAATTACTCACACAAAGTGTCTACTTAAGTCGTATAATTGGTGATTATTAATTCCCTAACCATGGCTGGGTCTGAGGAAGTTAGTGCGGCTGGCAAGTCCATGGATGCCAAAGCAAAGAAAGCATCACTACAAGCTCGGAAGGGTCATGTTACTAAATCATACAACAAGTGTATGGAGTTAATGAGACAAGAAACGGTAAACCCTGATGAATTAAAGCTACACCTAGATGCCTTAGAAAGTAGATATGAGTCATATAAATTGTGGTATAAGGACTGTGAGAGCGATCTTCTGGTGAATTGTGCAGATGATGATGAAAGGTAGCGGCTGCTGGATCAATATTATGAAGTGGAGGACAACATTGTGTCCTGCAAAACTAAGTCTTTAGAGAAGGTAAAGGGTGTAGACAATGTTGTTGGTCAACCTAGTAAGGAAAATCAGAGGTGTCTACCAAAACTCCCAGAATTATGCATGCCTGTGTTTAATCCGGGAGAAAACTGGGAGGAGTTTTGGTCTACTTTAAAGCAGTCGTACATGATAGGAGTGATCTTGCAAGTGTTACCAAATTATGCTATTTAAAGGGACAAGTAAGGGGAGATGCGCATGTTCTCATACAAGCATTCCCAAATGTAGATGACTCCTATAGTGAGGCAGTTGACTTGTTGGAGGTCACTTATGGTAACTTGGAGCAAAGTAGGCTGGATCTAGTGGAGGCAGAGAATCGGGTAAACAATCGCCCTCTGTCATACATGAGCGACACTCCTGACGCGGAGATCCTGATTCCCTCTCACCTAATATGCGGACGAAGGTTGGAAGCTGCACCTATCTATAGAGATAATCCCGAGGGAAGTGATGAGGATTACAATAACGTGACCGTGTTGAGTGATAAGTTCAAGATGTTAAATAAGGTAATTACTCATTGGTCCAATGTGTGGCATAAAGAATATCTTCTTACACTACGTGAACACTTTTATGGTGCGCCAGAGGCAGTAAACCGACAGAACATTCAACCAGGCGACATTGTGTTAATTGATACTGAACAACATCGAACATTGTGGCCTCTGGGCAAGGTAATTACATTATACCCAGATGCACAAGGTGTTGTCAGAAACGTCAAAGTGTTGTGTCGTGGTCAGGAAAGTTTGCATACCATTAATAAATTAATTCCCTTAGAATTAAATGGTGTTCAATCCAGTGCAGATGGAAATCTAAGGGAAAGTGACATGAGTGATATTGAAGACACTGACCGAGTAATGCAAGAAGAAATTGTAGTAAGACCCACTAGGAAAACAGCAGCACAATCTAGAGAGGGCTGGAATCGTCTCCTGGAGGAAGACGCAATTTAAGTTGTCTAACAATGACTTCCGCCCGGCCGAAGTGTGGAAATTATTTAATTTCCGAAGCTATAGTGCCTAATAAGTGTTTAATGTGTTGATTTGGGTCAAAATGTATTTGTAATTTGAATGGAACCAACTGGGTTCCCGCTGCACATGCGCAGATGTGCGGGGGTATAGGTCGAGCTGGGGCACGAGGTGGCGGGAGTGTTTTGAATATAGTGAGGAAGCTGTGAAACATGGAATCAGGAAATTGGCGTTCACGGCAGCCTAAGGATTAATATAGGCCTCACTTCCTAATAGGAAGTGTCGTAATTGTTCCTGGCGAAGAGTGAGGGAACGAGATTTACGTGACCACCGTGATAAAGTGGTAAAATAAGTGGATTATAGTAGGACCGTGGGTGACGGGTGCGCCTCCATGGAATGTGTCCAGGGGAAATTACCCGTAAGTTAATCCTCACTCATCGGTCTCAGATCTTAACGGAGTGACCTCTAATGTGTATAATAATTATGAGACGTTAAATCGTCTTGTGAATGGTAAAGTAATCAGTGATAATAACATTAAGTTAAGAGAATGCAGGAAGTGAAATAAATCGCCCTGCTCCGAGTGAACGCGTGGTTCTCGTCCCGAGGATAGCGAAGTTTTATGGAATCACGATTTCTAAACTGGGACAAACCAACAGATACCTCGTCCTGCCGGAATAAGAACCGTGTCGGTGTAGCAGGACATCGAAAAGAGATGGTGAATGGAGGAAATAAGGAGCATCAATCACCCACAGTTAAGTAACCTTTCTAGTTATAGCAGACTGATACTGGCCAGTTAGGTATGTTTAATTGGATAGGTTATGGGTGATCCAGCCACATCAAGTGACCACCAGAGAATATCTGGTAAGTGGTGGGATTATGTAGAAGTGGTTTTTCCTTGATGGGTATATCCATGTGTAACCTACCCCCCCCCCCCCCTTCATTCAGTTAAACTAATATAATTTATACAGTCCACAATTAATTAGTAGTGCTGTACTTGAGGGTGCTACCCAATTTATACTGGTCTCGGATAGATATGGATAAGATTGTGAGGGTCGAGGGGCCACCTGCAGTGACCAGAGGTGGTTAAGTTTTCTCACATGTCTACACGGGTGACTACGGTAAACAATAGTGTTGTTGTCTCCCAAGGAGATTACTCGTATGCATGTAATGTTGAGGTATGTACAAGTAATCACTCCTTTAAAATTTTCCATAGATATGATGTAGGGCGTAATGACAGTAGTTTGTTGGACTACGTATTGGTAAATAAAAGATTGTTGGGTAGACTTCAAGATGTACAAGTTTATAGAGGGGCCACAGATATATCAGATCACTTTTTAGTTGTAGCTACAGTGAGACAAGGGTAAAGAGGTTTTCGTGGCATTTATGAATTTTGAAAAGGCATATGATATAGTGGATAGGGGGCAATGTGGCAGATGCTGCAATGTATAGAATAGGAGGTAGTTATTGAAAGTGGTGAAAAGTTTTTACAAAGACAGTAAGGCTCAGAGTATGTAGGCAAGAGGGAGATTATTTCCCAGAAAAAGTAGGCCTTAGAAAGGGATGTGTGATGTCACCATGGTTGTTCAATACATTTGCAGATGGAGTTGTAGGAGAATTGAATGCTCAGATGTTGGCAACAGTGTGGGATTAAAAGATAAAGAATCTAACACAAAGAGGGAGTTGTCACAGTTGCTTTTTGCTGATGATACTGTACTTTTCTGAGCTTCTGAAGAGAAGTTGCAGAGGTTGGTTGAAGAGTTTGGTAGGGTATGTAAAAGAAGTAAATTAAAAGTGAACATAGGAAAGAGTAAGGTGATGAAGATAACAAAGAAATTAGGTATCGGAAGATTGGACATCTGATTGGAGGGAGTATGGAGGAGGTAAATGTTTTCAGATATTTGGGAATGAACGTGTCAGCAGATGGGTAGTGAATGTTGCAACAAGGAGAAGGCTGGAGGCAGTGGAGGTGTCATGTCTGAGGGCAATGTGTGGTGTGAATATAATGCAGAGAATCCATAGTTTGGAGATTAGGAGGAGGTATGGGATTACCAAAACTATTACCCAGAAGGCTAAGGAGGGGTTATTGAGATGGTTTGGATATGTAGAAAGGTTGGAATGAAATAGAATGACTTTGAGAGTGTATAAATCTGTAGTGGAGGGAAGGTAGGGTAAGTGTCGGCCTAGGAAAGGTTGGAGAGTGGGGGTTAAGAAGATGTGTGCGAGGGGCTTGGACTTACAGCAAGCGTGCATGAGCGTGTTAAACAGTTGCTGGACCAGGTGTCCAGCCTGTCCAGGTCTCTTTGGAGTCCTGCCTAGTCCACATCTGATTTAAGTCTTTTCATTAACTTCACATCATCTGCAAACAGGGACACTTCTGAGTCTATCCCTTCCGTCATGTCATTCACATATACCAAAAACAGCACTGGTCCTAGGACCTACCCCTTTGGAACCCCGCTCGCCACAGGCGCCCATTGTGATGTGTGTACTCACCTAATTGTGGTTGCAGGGGCCGAGACTCAGCTTCTGGCCCCTGTGAGTGTGTGTATGTATGTGTCCTGGTACTGTCTTATAACATGGATACATGCACGGTGTAGTGTGTTTGTGTGTGTGTGTCTTACTGCCGTCTTGAAACATGATACACGCACAATGTACTGTGTCTGGATACATGAATCATTGAAGTACAGGGGAGGGGGGGTGAGTCTGGGCTTATGCAAAACAGGGACTACCTTTCTCGGAACTGGCAGCCACGGTAAGCACATCTCCTTCCAGTGTCTCCTTTTTTAAAAACTGAGACTACATTTGGTGTCTTCCATACCTCAGGTAGATGTGTTGAATATTGTTGTTAGGGGTACACATAGTGCCTCTGCTCCCTCTCTCAGGACCCATAGAGAGACGTTACTGTGTACTCACCTAGTTGAGGTTGCGGGGGTCGAGTCCGAGCTCCTGGCCCCGCCTCTTCACTGATCGCTACTAGGTCACTCTCCCTGAGCCGTGAGCTTTACCATACCTCTGCTTAAAGCTATGTATGGATCCTGCCTCCACTACATCGCTTCCCAAACTATTCCACTTACTGACTACTCTGTGGCTGAAGAAATACTTCCTAACATCCCTGTGATTCATCTGTGTCTTCAGCTTCCAACTGTGTCCCCTTGTTACTGTGTCCAATCTGTGTGTGTGTGTGTGTGTGTGTGTGTGTGTATGTGTGTGTGTGTGTGTGTGTGTGTGTATGTGTGTGTGTATGTGTGTGTGTGTGTGTGTATGTGTGGGTGTGTGTGTGTGTATGTGTGTGTGTGTGTGTGTGTGTGTGTGTGTATGTGTATGTGTGTGTGTGTATGTGTGTGTGTGTGTGTGTGTGTGTGTGTGTTTATGTGTGTGTGTATGTGTGTGTATGTGTGTGTGTGTGTGAGTGTGTGTGTATGTGTGTGTGTGTGTGTGTATGTGTATGTGTGTGTATGTGTGTGCGCATGTGTGTGTGTGTGTGTGTGTGTATGTGTATGTGTGTGTATGTGTGTGTGTGTGTGTGTGTGTGTGTGTGTGTGTGTGTGTGTGTGTGTGTGTGTGTGTGTGTGTGTGTGTGTGTATGTGTGTGTGTGTGTGTGTGTACTCACCTAGTTCTCACCTAGTTGAGGTTGCGGGGGTCGAGTCCGAGCTCCTGGCCCCGCCTCTTCACTGATCGCTACTAGGTCACTCTCCCTGAGCCGTGAGCTTTATCATACCTCTGCTTAAAGCTATGTATGGATCCTGCCTCCACTACATCGCTTCCCAAACTATTCCACTTACTGACTACTCTGTGGCTGAAGAAATACTTCCTAACATCCCTGTGATTCATCTGTGTCTTCAGCTTCCAACTGTGTCCCCTTGTTACTGTGTCCAATCTCTGGAACATCCTGTCTTTGTCCACCTTGTCAATTCCTCTCAGTATTTTGTATGTCGTTATCATGTCCCCCCTATCTCTCCTGTCCTCCAGTGTCGTCAGGTTGATTTCCCTTAACCTCTCCTCGTAGGACATACCTCTTAGCTCTGGGACTAGTCTTGTTGCAAACCTTTGCACTTTCTCTAGTTTCTTTACGTGCTTGGCTAGGTGTGGGTTCCAAACTGGTGCCGCATACTCCAATATGGGCCTAACGTATACGGTGTACAGGGTCCTGAACGATTCCTTATTAAGATGTCGGAATGCTGTTCTGAGGTTTGCTAGGCGCCCATATGCTGCAGCAGTTATTTGGTTGATGTGCGCTTCAGGAGATGTGCCTGGTGTTATACTCACCCCAAGATCTTTTTCCTTGAATGAGGTTTGTAGTCTCTGACCCCCTAGACTGTACTCCGTCTGCGGCCTTCTTTGCCCTTCCCCAATCTTCATGACTTTGCACTTGGTGGGATTGAACTCCAGGAGCCAATTGCTGGACCAGGTCTGCAGCCTGTCCAGATCCCTTTGTAGTTCTGCCTGGTCTTCGATCGAGTGTATTCTTCTCATCAACTTCACGTCATCTGCAAACAGGGACACCTCAGAGTCTATTCCTTCCGTCATGTCGTTCACAAATACCAGAAACAGCACTGGTCCTAGGACTGACCCCTGCGGGACCCCGCTGGTCACAGGTGCCCACTCTGACACCTCGCCACGTACCATGACTCGCTGCTGTCTTCCTGACAAGTATTCCCTGATCCATTGTAGTGCCTTCCCTGTTATCCCTGCTTGGTCCTCCAGTTTTTGCACCAATCTCTTGTGTGGAACTGTGTCAAACGCCTTCTTGCAGTCCAAGAAAATGCAATCCACCCACCCGTCTCTCTCTTGTCTTACTGCTGTCACCATGTCATAGAACTCCAGTAGGTTTGTGACACAGGATTTCCCGTCCCTGAAACCATGCTGGCTGCTGTTGATGAGATCATTCCTTTCTAGGTGTTCCACCACTCTTCTCCTGATAATCTTCTCCATGATTTTGCATACTATACATGTCAGTGACACTGGTCTGTAGTTTAATGCTTCATGTCTGTCTCCTTTTTTAAAGATTGGGACTACATTTGCTGTCTTCCATGCCTCAGGCAATCTCCCTGTTTCGATAGATGTATTGAATATTGTTGTTAGGGGTACACATAGCGCCTCTGCTCCCTCTCTCAATACCCATGGGGAGATGTTATCTGGCCCCATTGCCTTTGAGGTATCTAGCTCACTCAGAAGCCTCTTCACTTCTTCCTCGGTTGTGTGCACTGTGTCCAGCACTTGGTGGTGTGCCCCACCTCTCCGTCTTTCTGGAGTCCCTTCTGTCTCCTCTGTGAACACTTCTTTGAATCTCTTGTTGAGTTCTTCACATACTTCATGGTCATTTCCTGTTGTCTCTCCTCCTTCCTTCCTTAGCCTGATTGCCTGGTCCTTGACTGTTGTTTTCCTCCTGATGTGGCTGTACAACAGTTTCGGGTCAGATTTGGCTTTCGCTGCTATGTCATTTTCATATTGTCTTTGGGCCTCCCTTCTTATCTGTGCATATTCGTTTCTGGCTCTACGACTGTTCTCCTTGTTGTATTTGTCGCTCACGTACAGCAGAAGTTGCTGTATTTGTGTGTATATATGTGTGTGTGTGTGTGTGTGTGTGTGTGTGTGTGTGCGTGTGTGTGTGTGCGTGTGTGTGTATGTGTGTGTGTGTGTGTGTGTGTGTGCGTGTGTGTGTGCGTGTGTGTGTGTGTATGTGTGTGTGTGTGTGTGTGTGTGTGTGTGTGTGTGTGTGTGTGTGTGTGTGTGTGTGTGTGTGTGTGTGTGTGTGTGTGTGTACATTCTACATGGTTTACATTTCATATTTGTTTGAAATCTTAACTCTATTTTTAAAAATAATTAAAATAATTTCTTCCTTGCCTCTGCCTCCCACACTCTTTTTAAGGTAAGAATGGCGTGGAAAATGGCTGTGACAGGTTTATAATTAACTTTTAGCTTCACTAATGTAAATTTTGCAACTGACAGACGTAAACTCTATAATAAAAAGGTTTACTAGTAATTAATAACAGGTGGATTTGTCATTTACCTACTGTAGAAGTTGCTGTGTTTGTCTTATACCTGCAGCTTAGCTTTGCTGTATTTGTCGTTCATGTGTAGCAGAAGTTGCTGTGCTTGTCTACCTGCAGCAGAAGTTGCTGTATTTGTCGTTTACGTGCAACAGAAGTTGTTGTATTTGTCGCTCACGTACAGCAGAAGTTGCTGTATTTGTCGCTCACGTACAGCAGAAGTTGCTGTGCTTGTCGATTATGTGCAACAGAAGTTGCTGTGCTTGACGTTCACGTGCAGCAGAAGTTGCTGTATTTGTCGTTCACGTGCAGCAGAAGTTGCTGTGCTTGTCGATTATGTACAACAGAAGTTGCTGTGCTTGACGTTCACGTGCAGCAGAAGTTGCTGTCAAAAAGCACAAGACACGGGGGTAAAGAACGTCTTGACCTTAACCGACACAAGAACCCTACAAGATGCACCTCACAACCCACATTCGATACAGGGGCTGCCTCATCAGACCTTGGAGTTAGAGCTCAATCCTCCTAAGAGATCCAGGAACTGGAGATCAACAATTTTAAAAGAACCAAGAGTTATAGACATACAATGATCAGAAGCTGCGGACCAAAACTCAGGAACTAGGACTCGACCCAGCTAAAACACTGGAAGGAGATGTGCTTACCGTGGCTGCCCGTTCCGAGAAAGGTAGTCCCTGTTTTGCATGAGCCCAGACTCCCCCAATCCCCTGTACTTCAATGATTCATGTATCCAGACACGGTACATTGTGCGTGTATCATGTTTCAAGACGGCAGTAAGACAGACAGACAGACACACACACACACACACACACACACACGCACACGCACACACACACACACACACACACATACACACACACACACACACATATATACACACGCACACACTCACAGGGGCCAGAAACTGAGTATCGACCTCTGCAACCACAATTAGGTGAGTACACACATCACAATGGGCGCCTGTGGCGAACGGGGTTCCAAAGGGGTCAGTCCTAGGACCAGTGCTGTTTTTGGTATATGTGAATGACATGACGGAAGGGATAGACTCAGAAGTGTCCCTGTTTGCAGATGATGTGAAGTTAATGAAAAGACTTAAATCGGATGAGGACTAGGCAGGACTCCAAAGAGATCTGGACAGGCTGGACATCTGGTCCAGCAACTGGCTACTCGAATTTCACCTAGCCAAATGCAAAGTCATGAAGATCGGGGAAGGGCAAAGAAGACCGCACACAGAGTACAGGCTAGGTGGCAAAAAACTGCAAACCTCACTCAAGGAGAAAGATCTTGAGGTGAGTACAATACTGAGCACGTCTCCAGAAGCACACATCAACCAGATAACTGCAGCAACATATGGGCGAATGGAAAATCTGAGAATAGCGTTCCGATACCTCAGTAAGGAATCGTTCAAAGCACTGTTCACCGTGTACGTCAGGCCCATACTGGAGTATGCAGCACCAGTTTGGAACCCACACCTGGTCAAGCACGTCAAGAAATTAGAGAAAGTGCAAAGGTTTTTAACAAGGCTAGTTCCAGAGCTAAGGAGAATGTCCTACGAAGAAAGGTTAAAGGAAATCTGCCTGACGACACTAAAGGACAGGAGGGTTAGGGGAGACATGATAACGACATACAAAATATTGCGAGGATTAGATAAGGTGGACAGAGACTGGATGTTCTAGAGAGGATACACAGAAACAAGAGTCACAATTGGATGTTGAAGAATCAGATGAGTCAAAGGGATGTTAGGAAGCATTTCTTCACTCACAGAGTAGTCAGGAAGTGGAATAGTCTGGAAAGTGAGGTAGTGGAGTCAGGAACCATACATAGCTTTAAGAAGAGGTATGATAAATCTCATGGAGCAGGGAAAGAGAGGACCTTGTAGCGATCAGTGAAGAGGCGGGGCCAGGAGCTGAGTCTCGACCCTGCAACCACAATTAGGTGAGTGCAATTAGGTGAGTACAATTAGGTGAGTATACACACGGTACACTTTGCACGTATCCAAGTTTCAAGTAATCAAGATACACAAGCACCCATGTATTAAACGACTTAACGACTCAAAACAATATATCAAGCAAAAGCCACACGTCTCCAAAACTACCCAATAGTTGGTAACAGGGTAACGACCTCTCCTTTAGTTCGTGACGACCAGGAATGACCTCTCCTTCACTTTGTGACGACCAGGGATGACCTCTGGTTCACTTTGTGACGACCAGAAACTTCTCCTTCAGTTCATGACGACCAAGAACGACCTCTTTTAGTTCGTGACTACGAAAGAATACACCCTCGGAGTCTATACACACAGACACACGTAAATGTTAAGTGTTTTTAAACCTAGAAGAGCATATATCAGTGCGTGTATACATTGACATTTATATATCTAAGAGTATATACACCTGTCGTCTATATACAGCTTTGCACTGCACCACTGTCTGTAATAAAGGTTAAATATATAAGACTGAACTAGACTAATATAAAAAAAAAGACTGAACTTCACTAATATCATACAAGACTGAACTTGACTAATATCATACAAGATTGAACTTGACTAATATCAAACAAGACTGAACTTGACTAATGTCAAACAAGACTGAACTTGACTAATATCACACAAGACTAAACTTGACTAATATTATACAAGATTGAACTTGACTAATTTTACACAAGACTGAACTTGACTAATATCATACAAGACTGAACTTGACTAATATCATAAAAGACTGAATTTGACTAATATCAAACAAGACTGAACATGACTAATATCAAACAAGACTGAACATGACTAATGTCATACAAGACTGATCTTGACTAATGTCATACAAGACTGATCTTTGAAGATTGAGACACTTATGCAGCATATGGGAATCTTTATCCAGGAAACGTTTCGCCACACAGTGGCTTCATCAGTCCAATACAAAGAGGAAGGCGTAAGGAGAGGAGGAGTATGAGGTAATCAGTCCCTCAGCCTGGAGTCGATGTGTTCAGTCCATCAATCTTGTAGAATGTACAGCATAGGGTCGGTTTTTCAAACCATTCATCACAAGACTGATCTTGACTAATATCATACAAGACTGAACTTGACTGATATCATACAAGACTGAACTTGACTGATATCATACAAGACTGAACTTGACTGATATCATACAAGACTGAACTTGACTGATATCATACAAGACTGAACTTGACTAATATACAAGACTAAACTTGACTGATATCATACAAGACTGAACTTGACTAATATCATACAAGACTAAACTTGACTGATATTATGCAAGACTAAACTTGACTGATATCACACAAAACTGAACTTGACTAATATCTTACAAGACTGAACTTGACTAATATCAAACAAGACTGAACTTGAGTAATTTTACACAAAACTGAACTTGACTAAGATCATACAAGACTGAACTTGGCTAATATCATACAAGACTGAACTTTATTAATATCAAACAAGACAGAACTTGACTAATATCATACAGGACTGAACTCTACTAATTTCATACAGGACTGAACTTGATTAATATCATACAAGACTGAACTTGACTAATATCATACATGACTGAACTTGATTAATAGCATACAAGACTAAACTTGACTAATATCATACAAAACTGAACTCGACTAATATCATACAGACTGAACTTGACTAATATCATACAAGACTGAACTTGACTAATATCATACAAAACTGAACTTGATTAATATCATACAAGATTGAACTTATCTAATATCATACAAGACAGAACTTATCTAATATCATACACGACAGAACTTGACTAATATCATACAAAGCAGAACTTGACTAATATCATAAAAGACTAAACTTGACTAAAATTGACAAATATTCTACAAGACTGAACTTCACTAATATCATACAAGACTAAACTTGACTGATATCATACAAGATTGAACTTGACTAATATCATAAATGACTAATCTTGACTATCATACAAGACTGAACTTGACTAATATCAAACAAGACTGAACTTGACTAATTTTACACAAGAATGAACTTGACTAAGATCATAGAAGACTGAACTTGACTAATATCATACAAGACTGATCTTGACTAATATCATACACGACCGAACTTGACTAATATCATACAAGACTGTACTTGACTAATATCATACAAGACTGATCTTGACTAATATCAAACAAGACTGAGCTAGACTAATATCAAACAAGACTGAACTTTACTAATATCATACAAAACTGAACTTATCTATTGTCATACAAAACTGAACTTGACTAATATCTTACAAGACTTGACTAATATCATAAATGATTGAACTTGACTAATATCATACATGACTGTTCTTGATTATAATCAATCAAGACTGAACTTGACTAATAACATACAAGACTGAACTTGACTAATATCATGTAAGACTGAACTTGACTAATATCATACAAGACTGAACTATACTAATATCATACAAGACTGAACTTTACTAATATCATACAAGACTGAACTTGACTAATATCATACAAGACTAAACTTGACTAATATCATACAAGACTAAACTTGACTAATATCA
>NC_091292.1:71508350-71660850 GCF_038502225.1 Cherax quadricarinatus
AGTGTTGCTTCACCCACCTGAGTACCCTCAGTCATCCATCTGGTTGTTAGTGTTGCTTCACCCACCTGAGTACCCTCACAGTCATCCATCTTGTTGTTAGTGTTGCTTCACCCACCTGAGTACCCTAACAGTCATCCATCTGGTTGTTAGTGTTGCTTCACCCACCTGAGTACCCTCAGTCATCCATCTGGTTGTTAGTGTTGCTTCACCCACCTGAGTACCCTCACAGTCATCCATCTGGTTGTTAGTGTTGCTTCACCCACTTGAGTACCCTCACAGTCATCCATCTGGTTGTTAGTGTTGCTTCACCCACCTGAGTACCCTCACAGTCATCCATCTGGTTGTTAGTGTTGCTTCACCCACCTGAGTACCCTCACAGTCATCCATCTGGTTGTTAGTGTTGCTTCATCCACCTGAGTACCCTCACAGTCATCCATCTGGTTGTTAGTGTTGCTTCATCCACCGGAGTACCCTCACAGTCATCCATCTGGTTGTTAGTGTTGCTTCATCCACCTGAGTACCCTCACAGTCATCCATCTGGTTGTTAGTGTTGCTTCACCCACCTGAGTACCCTCACAGTCATCCATCTGGTTGTTAGTGTTGCTTCACCCACCTGAGTACCCTCACAGTCATCCATCTGGTTGTTAGTGTTGCTTCATCCACCTGAGTACCCTCACAGTCATCCATCTGGTTGTTAGTGTTGCTTCATCCACCGGAGTACCCTCACAGTCATCCATCTGGTTGTTAGTGTTGCTTCATCCACCTGAGTACCCTCACAGTCATCCATCTGGTTGTTAGTGTTGCTTCATCCACCTGAGTACCCTCACAGTCATCCATCTGGTTGTTAGTGTTGCTTCACCCACCTGAGTACCCTCACAGTCATCCATCTGGTTGTTAGTGTTGCTTCATCCACCGGAGTACCCTCACAGTCATCCATCTGGTTGTTAGTGTTGCTTCATCCACCGGAGTACCCTCACAGTCATCCATCTGGTTGTTAGTGTTGCTTCATCCACCTGAGTACCCTCACAGTCATCCATCTGGTTGTTAGTGTTGCTTCACCCACCTGAGTACCCTCACAGTCATCCATCTGGTTGTTAGTGTTGCTTCATCCACCTGAGTACCCTCACAGTCATCCATCTGGTTGTTAGTGTTGCTTCACCCACCTGAGTACCCTCAGTCATCCATCTGGTTGTTAGTGTTGCTTCACCCACCTGAGTACATTCAGCCATCTTGATTTTGTAGTTCGTCTCTCACTCTTCTGTGATTGATCTCATCGTATATACTGAGAGACTTGTGTCTCATTGTACTTAAAATGAGAATTTGATCCCTATTTTAGGGATTAACATATTCATGACTGGTGGTCAAATGAAGACTTAATGACCCTAGTGCAGTCGATAGGCTTTAAACCAGATTAACCAAGAACCTGGTACGTACCTATCATCGATAGGTACGGACGTACCTATCAACGATAATGGTCTGTAGAGTGTGGTTGAGTGTATGTGTGCGTGTAAGTATTGTGTATGCTTCTTGTGTGTATATACGTGTTGTGTGCGCGTGTGTGATGAATGTGTCTGTGTGGGTGTGCATATATGGATACATGGTGCGTGCTTGTGTATGACCGCGTGGTGCGTGGCATGTGAGTGCTGTGCGTGTTGTGTTTGTGTGCGCATGCATGCGTGTGTGTATATTTGTGTGTTATTATTTTTACGTTCGTTTCCTCAAAAACTGGAATGCTTTAGTTAGTTATTAATTTCTTGTTAAGATTCTAGTGGTAGCAACACACGCTGTCTCCCCTGAGACTACCCCACCAACCTACCACTAGTTGTAGCAACATACGCTGTCTCCCCTGAGACTACCCCACCTACCTACCACTAGTGGTAGCAACACACGCTGTCTCCCCTGAGACTACGCCACCTACCTACCACTAGTGGTAGCAACACACGCTGCCTCCCCTGAGACTACGCCACCTACCTACCACTAGTGGTAGCAACACACGCTGCCTCCCCTGAGACTACCCCACCTACCTACCACTAGTGGTAGCAACACACGCTGCCTCCCCTGAGACTACGCCACCTACCTACCACTAGTGGTAGCAACACACGCTGCCTCCCCTGAGACTACGCCACCTACCTACCACTAGTGGTAGCAACACACGCTGTCTCCCCTGAGACTACGCCACCTACCTACCACTAGTGGTAGCAACACACGCTGCCTCCCCTGAGACTACCCCACCTACCTACCAATAGTGGTAGCAACACACGCTGCCTCCCCTGAGACTACGCCACCTACCTACCACTAGTGGTAGCAACACACGCTGTCTCCCCTGAGACTACCCCACCTACCTACCACTAGTTGTAGCAACACACGCTGTCTCCCCTGAGACTACCCCACCTACCTACCACTAGTGGTAGCAACACACGCTGTCTCCCCTGAGACTACCCCACCTACCTACCACTAGTGGTAGCAACACACGCTGTCTCCCCTGAGACTACCCCACCTACCTACCACTAGTGGTAGCAACACACGCTGTCTCCCCTGAGACTACCCCACCTACCTACCACTAGTGGTAGCAACACACGCTGTCTCCCCTGAGACTACCCCACCTACCTACCACTAGTGGTAGCAACACACGCTGTCTCCCCTGAGACTACCCCACCTACCTACCACTAGTGGTAGCAACATACGCTGTCTCCCCTGAGACTACGCCACCTACCTACCACTAGTGGTAGCAACATACGCTGTGTCCCCTGAGACTACCCCACCTACCTACCACTAGTTGTAGCAACATACGCTGTCTCCCCTGAGACTACGCCACCTACCTACCACTAGTTGTAGCAACACACGCTGTCTCCCCCTGAGACTACGCCACCTACCTACCACTAGTTGTAGCAACATACGCTGTCTCCCCTGAGACTACGCCACCTACCTACCACTAGTTGTAGCAACACACGCTGTCTCCCCCTGAGACTACGCCACCTACCTACCACTAGTTGTAGCAACACACGCTGTCTCCCCTGAGACTACCCCACCTACCTACCACTAGTTGTAGCAACATACGCTGTCTCCCCTGAGACTACGCCACCTACCTACCACTAGTGGTAGCAACATACGCTGTGTCCCCTGAGACTACCCCACCTACCTACCACTAGTTGTAGCAACACACGCTGTCTCCCCTGGGACTACCCCACCTACCTACCACTAGTGGTAGCAACACACGCTGCCTCCCCTGAGACTACGCCACCTACCTACCACTAGTGGTAGCAACACACGCTGTCTCCCCTGAGACTACCCCACCTACCTACCACTAGTGGTAGCAACATACGCTGTCTCCCCTGAGACTACCCCACCTACCTACCACTAGTGGTAGCAACACACGCTGTCACCCCTGAGACTACCCCACCTACCTACCACTAGTGGTAGCAACACACGCTGTCTCCCCTGAGACTACCCCACCTACCTACCACTAGTGGTAGCAACACACGCTGTCTCCCCTGAGACTACCCCACCTACCTACCACTAGTGGTAGCAACATACGCTGTCTCCCCTGAGACTACCCCACCTACCTACCACTAGTGGTAGCAACATACGCTGTCTCCCCTGAGACTACCCCACCTACCTACCACTAGTTGTAGCAACACACGCTGTCTCCCCCTGAGACTACGCCACCTACCTACCACTAGTTGTAGCAACATACGCTGTCTCCCCTGAGACTACGCCACCTACCTACCACTAGTGGTAGCAACATACGCTGTCTCCCCTTAGACTACCCCACCTACCTACCACTAGTTGTAGCAACATACGCTGTCTCCCCTGAGACTACGCCACCTACCTACCACTAGTTGTAGCAACACACGCTGTCTCCCCCTGAGACTACCCCACCTACCTACCACTAGTTGTAGCAACACACGCTGTCTCCCCTGAGACTACCCCACCTACCTACCACTAGTTGTAGCAACATACGCTGTCTCCCCTGAGACTACGCCACCTATCTACCACTAGTTGTAGAAACACACGCTGTCTCCCCTGAGACTACGCCACCTACCTACCACTAGTGGTAGCAACACACGCTGTCTCCCCTGAGACTACGCCACCTACCTACCACTAGTTGTAGCAACACACGCTGTCTCCCCCTGAGACTACCCCACCTACCTACCACTAGTTGTAGCAACACACGCTGTCTCCCCTGAGACTACCCCACCTACCTACCACTAGTTGTAGCAACATACGCTGTCTCCCCTGAGACTACGCCACCTATCTACCACTAGTTGTAGAAACACACGCTGTCTCCCCTGAGACTACGCCACCTACCTACCACTAGTTGTAGCAACACACGCTGTCTCCCCTGAGACTACCCCACCTACCTACCACTATTTGTAGAAACACACGCTGTCTCCCCTGAGACTACCCCACCTACCTACCAATAGTTGTAGCAACACACGCTGTCTCCCCTGAGACTACCCCACCTACCTACCACTAGTGGTAGCAACACGCGCTGTCTCCCCTGAGACTATCCCACCTACCTACCACTAGTTGTAGCAACACACGCTGTCTCCCCTGAGACTACCCCACCTACCTACCACTAGTGGTAGCAACACGCACTGTCTCCCCTGAGACTACCCCACCTACCTACCACTAGTTGTAGCAACACACGCTTCCTCTCCTGAGACTACCCCACCTACCTACCACTAGTTGTAGCAACACACACTTCCTTCCCTGAGACTACCCCACCTACCTACCACTAGTTGCAGCAACACGCACTGTCTCCCCTGAGACTACCCCACCTACCTACCACTAGTTGTAGCAACACACACTGCCTTCCCTGAGACTACCCCACCTACCTACCACTCTTTGTAGCAACACACGCTGTCTCCCCTGAGGCTTCCCCACCTACTTACCACTAGTTGTAGCAACACACGCTGTCTCCCCTGAGGCTTCCCCACCTACCTACCACTAGTTTTAGCAGCACACACTGCCTTCCCTGAGGACTACTCCACCTACCTACCACTAGTTGTAGGAACACACACTGCCTCCTCTGAGACTACACCACCTACCTACCACTAGTTGTAGCAACACGCGCTTCCTCCACTGAGACTACACCACCTAGTTACCACTAGTGGTAGCAGCACTCACTACTACCACTGAGACTACCCCATCTACCTGCCACTAATGGTAGCATCACTCACTACTACCACTGAGACTACCCCTCCTACCTGCCACTAATGGTAGCAACACTCACTACTACCACTGAGACTACTACACCTACCTGCCACTAGTGCTAGCAACGCTCACTACTACCACTGAGACTACTACACCTACGTGCAACTAGTGGTAACAACACTCACTATTAAAACTCAGACTACACCATCTACCTGCCACTAATGCCTGCAACACTCACTATTACCACGCACACTACAGCACCTATCTACCACTAGAGGTAGCAACACTCATTACTACCACTGAGACTACACCACCTACCTACCACTAGTGGTAGCAACACTCACTGCTACCACTGAGACTACACCACCTACCTGCCACCAGTGTTTGCAACACTCACTGCTACCACTGAGACTACACCACCTACTTACCTCTAGTGGTAGCAACACTTACTACTACCACTGAGACTACACCACCTACTTACCACTAGTGGTAGCAACACTCACTATTACCACTGAGACTACACCACCTACCTTTCATTAGTAGTAGCAACACTCACCTCTACCACTGAGACTACCTACCTTCCAAGTGGAAGCAACACACACACTGCTGCCACTCACCTACCATTAGAGGAAGTAGCAGCAGCAACACACTGTTACTACCTCCACTGACACAATTCCGCCCACCTATTTACCGACCACGAAATATGAAGAGCTACATCCTAATCTAACAAAGGCAAGCGGGTAGCCGGAGCGGTAACCCGCAGAGATGAGTACAAGCTCAGCCTGAGTATGCCATCTCCTGTTTCATATCTTGTCTTTTGTTGATACTGCTATCTTATGTTTTTTTTTTTTGTTAGTATTTCACCATCTTTGTATTCGAAAGAGAAGTGAGTTTCTTAGTGAACAATAGCAAGCAATATCCAGTTGCTTGCTGTTGCTCAGTGTTTTGGAATTTGTTAAACACTGTCAACAGCCGTTCCACATGTGTTTCAAAGTGACGTCTCTCACGGTAAGTTTTTTTGTTACATGAATACTTGTCGTGCCGTTCAAGACAGAACTTGTTACATAAATATTCCTTCCAGACGAGGTATCCATGATACCTAATACCACCACCATCCTGCCTTTCTTCCTTCCTTTTTTCTTTCTTTCCTTCCTTCCTTCCTTCCTTCCTTCCTTCCTTCTTTCCTTTCTTTCTTCCTTCCTTCCTTCCTTCCTTCCTTCCTTCCTTCCTTCCTTCCTTCCTTCTTTCCTTTCTTTTCGTCCTTCCCGACAAGGTATCCCTGGTACCTAATACCCACAACATCCTTACTTCCAAACTAGGTATCCCCACTACGTAATACTCAGACAATTCTTCCTTCTAGAAGGAATCCCCTGTCCCTAATACCCCAACTATCCCTTCTTCCAGACAAGGTATCCTCAGAAAAAAAGAGTTAAGGTATCCTCAGGTTCTAACCCTCCCCCACATCCCTCTCTCTCA
Organism: Cherax quadricarinatus; assembly: GCF_038502225.1. Classification (NCBI taxonomy): domain Eukaryota; kingdom Metazoa; phylum Arthropoda; class Malacostraca; order Decapoda; family Parastacidae; genus Cherax; species Cherax quadricarinatus. Next base: position 71,514,984 of record NC_091292.1, read on the forward strand.
ACTCTCACCACAGAAACAATGGGAAAAATTAAGCTTCACCCAAATTGTTTTCCTTGCTTTCCCCTTATTTATTTCTTTTTCTTGCCTGAGCGTGAGAATAAGTTGCAGGGTCTTACGATTGTAGCAGCACTGGGAGGGAGTTAGAGGTGTGGGAGTAAGTTGTAGGAGGTGCGAGAGTTGTAGAGGTGTGGGTGTAAGTTGTAGAAGGTGCGAGAGTTGTAGAGGTGTGGGAGTAAATTGTAGGTATGAGTAGTCTTGAGCTGTCGGATGATCTGCTTACTCCCAGCCCCCCCAAGCCTGACTGGAAGTGAGGCTTGTAACCTCTGTCCATCTTCAAAGGAAAGATTTAGTACACTCTCTAGCATGACCTTTAGGAGGGAGTCATATTCCTTGAGTTTCGGACTGCCGAAACTCAAGGAGCATCTGAAGAAGTAGGTAAGTTTTGGGAGGAACAAACACCTGGTGAGTATGTTGTTAGGTAAGACACATATGCAACAGTTAGGTATCTTTATTTTGAAACGTTTCGCCTACACAGTAGGCTTCTTCAGTCGAGTACAGAAAAGTTGATAGAAGCAGAAGATACTTGAAGACGATGTAATCAGTCCATCACCCTTAAAGTTTTGAGGTGGTCAGTCCCTCAGTCTGGAGAAGAGCATTGTTCCGTTGTCTGAAACAATATGAAGTTGAAGTGACAGAATCGGGCCTTATATAGTGCCAGGAGGTGAGACGTAGGTTGATTTGGGAGGGCAGGTCCTTCTCAAACCCAGCCGTTCTCACTAGTAGAGGTTGTCGAAGTAGATGGTCTGTACCAAGATACCCTTGTGTTGCAGTGTCTGACAGAATGAACATTAAAATGGTATAAAATACCGACAGATTGTTAGGTAAGACACATATGCAACAGTTAGGTATCTTTATTTTGAAACGTTTCGCCTACACAGTAGGCTTCTTCAGTCGAGTACAGAAAAGTTGATAGAAGCAGAAGATACTTGAAGACGATGTAATCAGTCCATCACCCTTAAAGTTTTGAGGTGGTCAGTCCCTCAGTCTGGAGAAGAGCATTGTTCCGTTGTCTGAAACAATATGAAGTTGAAGTGACAGAATCGGGCCTTATATAGTGCCAGGAGGTGAGACGTAGGTTGATTTGGGAGGGCAGGTCCTTCTCAAACCCAGCCGTTCTCACTAGTAGAGGTTGTCGAAGTAGATGGTCTGTACCAAGATACCCTTGTGTTGCAGTGTCTGACAGAATGAACATTAAAATGGTATAAAATACCGACAGATTGTTAGGTAAGACACATATGCAACAGTTAGGTATCTTTATTTTGAAACGTTTCGCCTACACAGTAGGCTTCTGTCGAGTACAGAAAAGTTGATAGAAGCAGAAGGGACTGACCACCTCAAAACTTTAAGGGTGATGGACTGATTACATCGTCTTCAAGTATCTTCTGCTTCTATCAACTTTTCTGTACTCGACTGAGAAGCCTACTGTGTAGGCGAAACGTTTCAAAATAAAGATACCTAACTGTTGCATATGTGTCTTACCTAACAATCTGTCGGTATTTTATACCATTTTAATGTTCATTCTGTCAGACACTGCAACACAAGGGTATCTTGGTACAGACCATCTACTTCGACAACCTCTACTAGTGAGAACGGCTGGGTTTGAGAAGGACCTGCCCTCCCAAATCAACCTACGTCTCACCTCCTGGCACTATATAAGGCCCGATTCTGTCACTTCAACTTCATATTGTTTCAGACAACGGAACAATGCTCTTCTCCAGACTGAGGGACTGACCACCTCAAAACTTTAAGGGTGATGGACTGATTACATCGTCTTCAAGTATCTTCTGCTTCTATCAACTTTTCTGTACTCGACTGAAGAAGCCTACTGTGTAGGCGAAACGTTTCAAAATAAAGATACCTAACTGTTGCATATGTGTCTTACCTAACAATCTGTCGGTATTTTATACCATTTTAATGTTCAACCTGGTGAGTATGTAGAAGGCATCATGTGTATCAAGTGTCTTTCATTCTCCTTTCCATCGTCATGCAGTCTGAAATTTTTCTTTCTGGAATCAGATCAATAGCACTGGACCCAAAAGGAACACCAAGAAGAGTGCTATTGGCTGGATCGATGGCTCATGCTCCTCGCAAAACAGCACTAGTATCCTGTCCATACAAAGGAGAATCGTAAAGAACAGGAGGAGAATGAGATAATCAGTCCCTCAACCTTGAGTCGATGTGGTCAGTCCATCAATCTTGAATAGAATGCAGCATATGTGCAGAGAAGTAGCTTATATTCTCCTTTGTATGGACTGATGAAGCCACTGTGTGGCGAAACGTTACTAATATCCTGAATGATTTGTCTATTAGTAGAAACTAATTTGCATTTGGTGGGGTTTAAAGATAGGCCCCAGCTCTCTCCAATGTCTTTTATTTTTCTGATGTCCTCTAGGAGAGATTCTGTGATTCCAGCAAGCGTACCATCAACCATGTACCAGATATTGAGCTCACTAGATTTTTCTTTTAACACACTGGCTGTCTCCCACTGAGGCAGTGACCCGAAAAAAGTAGAAACAAAAGCTATTTTTCTTTTTAAATTTAGTAATTTATACAAGAGAAGGGGTTAGTAGCCCCTTGCTCCCAGGATTTTAGTTGCTTATTACGACACGCATGGCTTATGGAGGAAGAATTATTTTCCACTTCCCCATGGGAAGAAGAGGAAGTAAAGAAGAACAAGAACTATTAAGAAAACAGAAGAAACCCCAAATGGGTGTGCAACTATATATATATATATATATATATATATATATATATATATATATATATATATATATATATATATATATATATATATATATATATATATATATATATGCAAAACAACCACTCTGAAAGAATAGAGAAATTCCAAGCGCTTTCGTGACTACTCACATTATCAAGGAACTATGAAAGTAAAGCATCCAAGGAAGCTATATAAGGGGTCTGGTCGGCACCTCACTATCAGATCCCACAACGGTTTAAACACGTGACGCGCGGCGAGCCAACTTGGAAAGGTCCTTGGCACAACTCACCCCACAAACTATTCTACCCAAGAAATAAGAAATTTTAAAAATTATTTGTCCAGTGTATTATTAAATTCTTCCCAAATTCTATTAATTATAAATGGATCTAATTTATATAAACCAAAGGAAATATTCATATTATTGTCAAAACTGCTTTTTATGAAACAAGATTCAATTATATTCCTGTCGACCATGGACTTGCTTGATACTACTTTCTCAACTTTTTGAAAATCAATTGGATGGTTAAAATCTCTTACATGAATAAATAGAGCATTGGAATCTTGTCCAGTTCTAATGCTATATTTATGTTGTTTTAATCTTAGTTCGAGATTTTTTCCAGTTTGACCGTAATAAACTTTATCGCAAATTTTACAAGGAATCTTATAGACACATCCATCAGCATTTTGGGGGGAATTCTTTATCAAAAGTTTTTTTACTGTATCGAGATTTTTGAATACAACTTTAATATTAAAAGTCTTAAGAAGAGAAGGCATATCAACCAAGTTTTCATGGTAAGGGAGAACCAACATATTTTTATTTGAATAAGGCTGGTTGTCCCTTTTTGGATTGTAAAAAGTATTTCTGGCAACTTTAAAAGATTTATCAATTACATTTCTTGATAAATCTTTTAAAGTTGCCAGAAATACTTTTTACAATCCAAAAAGGGACAACCAGCCTTATTCAAATAAAAATATGTTGGTTCTCCCTTACCATGAAAACTTGGTTGATATGCCTTCTCTTCTTAAGACTTTTAATATTAAAGTTGTATTCAAAAATCTCGATACAGTAAAAAAAACTTTTGATAAAGAATTCCCCCCAAAATGCTGATGGATGTGTCTATAAGATTCCTTGTAAAATTTGCGATAAAGTTTATTACGGTCAAACTGGTAAAAATCTCGAACTAAGATTAAAACAACATAAATATAGCATTAGAACTGGACAAGATTCCAATGCTCTATTTATTCATGTAAGAGATTTTAACCATCCAATTGATTTTCAAAAAGTTGAGAAAGTAGTATCAAGCAAGTCCATGGTCGACAGGAATATAATTGAATCTTGTTTCATAAAAAGCAGTTTTGACAATAATTTGAATATTTCCTTTGGTTTATATAAATTAGATCCATTTATAATTAATAGAATTTGGGAAGAATTTAATAATACACTGGACAAATAATTTTTAAAATTTCTTATTTCTTGGGTAGAATAGTTTGTGGGGTGAGTTGTGCCAAGGACCTTTCCAAGTTGGCTCGCCGCGCGTCACGTGTTTAAACCGTTGTGGGATCTGATAGTGAGGTGCCGACCAGACCCCTTATATAGCTTCCTTGGATGCTTTACTTTCATAGTTCCTTGATAATGTGAGTAGTCACGAAAGCGCTTGGAATTTCTCTATTCTTTCAGAGTGGTTGTTTTGCATATTCTGAAATCACCTGTTTACTGTGATCTTATTGCATATATATATATGTATATATATATATATATATATATATATATATATGTATATATATATATATATATATATATATATATATTTATATATATACATACATACATATATATAAATTAAAGGTGAATACAGGAAAGAGTAAGGTTATGAGGATAACAAAAAGATTAGGTGACGAAAGATTGAATATCAGATTGGAGGGAGAGAGTATGGAGGAGGTGAACGTATTCAGATATTTGGGAGTGGACGTGTCAGCGGATGGGTCTATGAAAGATGAGGTGAATCATAGAATTGATGAGGGAAAAAGAGTGAGTGGTGCACTTAGGAGTCTGTGGAGACAAAGAACTTTGTCCTTGGAGGCAAAGAGGGGAATGTATGAGAGTATAGTTTTACCAACGCTCTTATATGGGTGTGAAGCGTGGGTGATGAATGTTGCAGCGAGGAGAAGGCTGGAGGTAGTGGAGATGTCATGTCTGAGGGCAATGTGTGGTGTGAATATAATGCAGAGAATTCGTAGTTTGGAAGTTAGGAGGAGGTGCGGGATTACCAAAACTGTTGTCCAGAGGGCTGAGGAAGGGTTGTTGAGGTGGTTCGGACATGTAGAGAGAATGGAGCGAAACAGAATGACTTCAAGAGTGTATCAGTCTGTAGTGGAAGGAAGGCGGGGTAGGGGTCGGCCTAGGAAGGGTTGGAGGGAGGGGGTAAAGGAGGTTTTGTGTGCGAGGGGCTTGGACTTCCAGCAGGCATGCGTGAGCGTGTTTGATAGGAGTGAATGGAGACAAATGGTTTTTAATACTTGACGTGCTGTTGGAGTGTGAGCAAAGTAACATTTATGAAGGGATTCAGGGAAACCGGCAGGCCGGACTTGAGTCCTGGAGATGGGAAGTACAGTGCCTGCACTCTGAAGGAGGGGTGTTAATGTTGCAGTTTAAAAACTGTAGTGTAAAGCACCCTTCTGGCAAGACAGTGATGGAGTGAATGATGGTGAAAGTTTTTCTTTTTCGGGCCACCCTGCCTTGGTGGGAATTGGGCCGGTGTGATAATAAAAAAAAAAAAATATATATATATTTATATATATATATATATATATATATATATATATATATATATATATATATATATATATATATATTAGTATACATTTTATTATGGGATAGTTGAAGAGACTTAGTTTGAACTAAATTCTCAGATATTATTATTTGATGCCTTTAAAGCGAGGAAATTTGTCAGTGTAAATTTCTGGAAGAACCACTGTGATTGTACCTTCTCCAGAACATCACTTTATCTGAGATCATTTATACCCAGGATGACTCGAGTATGGAACACATTCGTACACCAGAATTCGTACAGCATTATGATGTCAACGAGATAAAGTCAGCTGATCCAATGAAAATGCTGGCCCACAGATGGCTCCAACTTCATCCTTTTCCCCTACTTGTATGTTTCATAACAATAAAAATGCTTTCAAATGAGCTGATGTAGGTAACAGCTCTTAGCTTGTCAATAAAGCTAGGAATCCTTAACCTAACCTTGTCAAACCCTGTGTAAAAAGATAAAGAAAGAGAGAGAGAGAGAGAGAGAGAGACAGAGACAGACAGAGAGAGAGAGATGAGCAAAAGAGAGATCCCAAGAAAGGGAGAGATAACAAATGAGTAAGTACCATCCCCCAACCATCACTACCCCCCAACTTCAATACCACCTCTACTACCCTCGCCAGCCCCACCACCACCACCCGCAACCACCACCCACCACCACCACCCACCACCCACCACCCACCACCCCCACCACCACACCCACCACCACCACCACAACACCCACCACCACCACCCCAACCACTATCACAAACAATACCGTCCGCCACTCCCGTATATTGAGTTCGTTGCCTCTCCCCCAGATGAAATTTTCCCTTCGATCCTCTCCCCTCCTCCCCCATCATTTCTGGTGGGCCTGGCGGCGGCCTAGAGCCATCATACCCGGTGTGTTGCGCCTCCGTCATTAACCTGTGCATCAGCCTCCGCTACCTCGCTACTCACTATTGTTTCCTCTAAGGATTTCATTAATGAAAAAGCGTGTTTACAGTACCTAGCAGACGACGTTAGTACGTTAAAACACAGAGTAATTATTATTGTTGTTGGTATTATTATTATTATTATTATTATTATTATTATTATTAGTAGTAGTAGTAGTAGTAGTAGTAATAGTAATAGTAGTAGTACTACTAGTAGTAGTAGTAGTAGTAGTAGTAGTAGTAGTAGTAGTAGTAGTAGTAGTAGCAGTAATAGTAATAGTAGCAGTACTAGTAGTAGTAGTAGTAGTAGTAGTAGTAGTAGTAGTAGTAGTAGTAGTAGTAGCAGTAGTAGCAGTAATAGTAATAGTAGCAGTACTAGTAGTAGTAGTAGTAGTAGTAGTAATAGTAATAGTAGTAGCACTAGTAGTAGTAGTAGTAGTAGCAGTAGTAGTAGTAATAATAATAGTAGCAGTACTAGTAGTAGTAGTAGTAATAGCGACAGCAGGATGTAGTAGTAGAAGCAGTAATAGTAGTACTTGTAGTAGTAGTAGTAGTTACATGTATGTATATTTAATGTTCGCCAAGATCGTAGTCCTGGCACGGGTCTCAATCTTGCGATGACCCGTCTCTGGCTCCCGAGGGAGAAAGGTTTCTACAATGATGCGACATATGCTGTTCAAGCACTCTTCTGGTCAGTTCATCTGGTGCATCTCATAAGCGACAGCACCATATGTACTCCTAACTGTGGACACTAGCGAGGAGGAGGATATGTCGTTATCACGGGTAACAGCTTGTCTGGTTCGTTGACTCCATGCTGTGGCCTCAGTCATCTCTGGGTCCTCTTCGGAAGGGAATATCAGTCCTAGTTGTCTGCGGAGTGTCTCAGTAACTTCACACTCCAGAAGATAGTGTGTTAGGGGCCGCTGGACAACGTGCTGACAGTACTGGCACATCTCCTCAGCCTTGTCTACCATCATCTTGGCTGTGGGAAAGCCCAAACGAAGCCGTTGGATGGCGGTACACTGCGCTCTGGACCAGTTTCTATCATATGGAGAGTGTTCTCCCTGAGTCGCTGCTCGGTACCACTGTTGAGATGGGGTATCACCTAAGCCCTCCCCCATAAGTTTCATGGCTCTGGCAGCCACTAGTTTGGTCTGTCGTAGGCTGATGGGGACAGTAATCCCAACATGTGGATAGTCTGTTGCTGCCTTGGCTGCATCGTCTGCTGCCTCATTTCCCCAGATGCCAGCATGGCTGGGGATCCAGTTCAATGTCGATCTGTTACCCTGAACTTCTAAGGCTGTCATTATGCTCAGGATCGATGTGATGAGGTGAACATTGTCCTGTGGTTGAGGATGGGAGAGGGCATTGATTGCAGAGGTGGAATCAACATGTATGACAGGTCGGAGTCGATGTCGTAGGGCATGTGACAATGCCTGCTGAATCGCCACTAGCTCAGCTTGAAGGATCGTGCAGTAGTCAGGGAGTCGCCAGCCTTGTGTGTACCATTGTGGTTACAGTCCAGCTGTTGCTCTCTTCCTGTCAGGGTCGACAGAACCATCTGTGAAATACACTGCACATGTGCCTCCCTCTGCCAGTGCCATGCTTGTCTCAGCATGATTGCTGAGGGTGTCTTGACTGCAGAGACGCTTAGAGATGGGTAGTTGCATGATGCAAACATCGGCTGGATCTGGGCGCCAGGGAGGTGGTGAATGGTACCCAGCAACAGGAAGGTCACAACTCTTCTCAAGTAGTAGTTGTATAGGCAGCAGCTTCCGCCCAGCAGCACAAAACGAACGAATCCAGGAGTAGTCCGTGAAGAGTGTGGGATCTTGTGTCATGGGTGTCAATATCCGTCTCCTTAGTGGGGTACCTTGCTGCCGGTGCAGAATCATGGCTACTTTGCAGGCGTTTATGTATCTTACTCTGTTAGCCAAGGAAGGAAGCCGGGTCTCAGATCTGAGACATACTGTGTTGATCCAGATGGGGGCCCCAAGCACAGTTCTTATCGCCTGGTTTTTGTATGACCTCCACCCTTTCCCTACTTTGCGGGAAGAGATGAGCTAACGCCGGTGCACCGTAGCCAATGAACGAGCGTATAGCTTGTATATAGTACAAGCGAAGTACATCTTTGCTTGCCCCTGCACAGTGCCTCGTCATGGCTCTTATGGCGTTGAGTCTGAGTAGAGCACGTGACCTGACATACTCGGCCTGTTTCTGAAAGGTCAGCTTTTTATCAATGTAGATTCCCAAGTACAGGAAGGAGCCTGTCCACTCAAGTTCTATATCCTGAATACGTAATCTATTCACAGGATCTGGTTCCTTGAACATCATTGCAAGAGATTTCTCGGCCGAGATCTTGAGGCCTAGTTCTTGAGAACTAGTAGTTACAGCAGAAGTAGTAGCATTAATACTAGCAGAAGTAGTAGTAATAGTTGTAGTAGTAGTAGCAGCGGCATTAGTATTAATGGCAGCAGTAGTAGTAGTTGCAGTAATAGTTGTAGTAGTGGAAATTTAGGTTTTAATGAGCTTGTCTAATGTGAGAGAACACTGGTTTGTAGTGATGGTTGTTGTTGGTGGTTAAGGGCCACTAGAGCGTCGGGTTTGTTACACCTCCCCTCGAAGTGTTTCCATGATAACTTTACCCAAATCTGTTCCAATTAAACTGAACAAAGGATTAAACGTACCCACACCTAAGAGGCGGAATAAAAGTTCCCTTAGACATAAAAAGTTGGAATAAACGTTCCCACACATAAAAGATGGATTGCATCTCTAGGACCGACAGCTGATATTTTGGGCAAATGGAGAATAAGGTGTCCCGTAGCTCGACTGCTGGCACTCTCAGCTCACTCACTGAGGTCCGGAGGTTAATCCTCGCTACGGGAGGAAACATTAGGATGTGTTTCCTTAAGACACCTGCTGTCCATGTTCAGCTATCAGTACAATAGGTATCTGGGTGTGAGTCGACTGGTGTGGGTCGTATCCTGGGGACAAAATTGGCCTAATATGCCCGAAATGCTCTGCATAACAAGGTGCTTCCTTTACAGTAGTATGTCATTGATGTCAGCTAGGCCTGTACACCTTGTAGAAATAATAATAATTATTATTATTATTATTATTATTATTATTATAAAAGGCCCCACCACACCAGAGTAAGTGACCGTCTTATACCGAAGGCCGTAGATTATTATAGTCATGGTGGAAGTGGTAAACCCGTAGGAACGAGGGGAAGTGCTACCATCACCTGGGAAATGGAAAGTAATCAGGTTTGATCCGAAAGAAAAGGAAGGGGGTTATCTCCAATTACTCAGATCACGAGTCCTCAGTTATCAAGGTGCCTCTCCCTTCCTCGGAGAAGAAAAAAAACATAGAATGCCCGCAGTGGCGTGGAAAATCAAGGACATGGAAAACAAGAACATGGTGGAAAAATAGAGACATGATGGAAAAATAAGGACAGTGAAAAACAAGGACATGGAGCAAAAATAAGGACATGGTGAAAAACAAGGATACGGTAAACAAGGACATAGTAGAAAATCAAGGACAACGTCAGTGCTAAAGTCGTGCTGACGAGGAACAACTAGCGTAACAGCGGGCCAAAAAAAATAGAACTGATCGAAACTTGTAAACTCCAGCGGAGAGAGAGAGAGAGAGAGAGAGAGAGAGAGAGAGAGAGAGAGAGAGAGAGAGAGAGAGAGAGAGAGAGAGAGAGAGAGAGAGAGACAGACAGAGACAGAGAGACAGACAGACAGACAGACAGACAGACAGACAGACAGAAGCTTCTGAGTTTTTGTTGACTATAGGAAGGTGAGTGAATACTGATTGGGAGTTCATTGGCAGGAGAGTCAAACAAGACTGACTCACACCTATTTTGTTTCAGGAATTTTATCGGTGATCCATTGTGTTCTCTCAATGAAGGTTTATTCAGTAACATTTCAATTGTTCTCTCATCAACAAAAGGTACAAAAAAAAATGCTTCTCTTGTTTAAAGAAAATGCGAGAGTTGTAGCATTCACCATCGACACAGATCGACATAATTCCATCATGATATATATATATATATATATATATATATATATATATATATATATATATATATATATATATATATATATATATATATATATATATATATTATATTTCTAATCACTTAGTCAAATGATACACTAAGATATTAGCTGTTTTTAACATAATCATGTAAGAACAATACTTTTTTCAACTGGATTCAAATAGAATATTTATTTTCTTTCCGGCGAACATTAAAGTAAAAAAAAATTGATGGATATGCTTGTCTTATTGTTGTTGTTTCTTTAACAGTGGATGTGTAAACCAAATATTGCCAAAATCGTAATTTTTTTTGATCATTTATTGCAGATATCACTCTCATTCTTCAACCATTCCATGGATTTATAATTATAGTCTTCCACTGTAATATTTTTGCTTTCTTCTCGGTTCTTTTACTGATTCTCTTTTTAATTTGCTCAAACAATTCTTTACTTCCATGTATTATTCAGTACTATAATATACACATTAATAATTTCCATTTTTAATATTTAATTACACAGAGGATGTACGTATGACAAGTGTTTGTTGTGATACACTGATGATGGTACTGAGTCCTGAAACATTTTGTTGACGAAGTCGCTCTTAATTCGTTAATAAATCTACGTTGGTCATTTTTAAGGAAATAATCAGTTTATTTCGAGGGTTAACCTTTTAAAAGTAATTAAAGTGTTATAAACTAGGAAATGTGTGAACGAATTTTGGAAATTTGCTATAAAATAACGTTTAAGCATATTTATATCGTTTAATATTTCACATATTATTAAAAAAAATATAGTTTATAAAAATATATTATTATTGCATATTTAGAACGATCTTAAATAAATAAATTGAAACAGGGAAGCTGCCGGATGTGTAGACACTGGCGAATATGATGCAGACATGTGTGGAAGAAGACAGACAGGTAGCACTGAACTACCGACCAATGTTATTGATGTATAGCATGTAAGATTATGGAGAAGATTATTAGAAGAGTAGCAAAGCAGCTAGAAAAATGCGGATTATAATAATATCTTTATTTACTACAAGTACATGTACATGGTATACAGGTCTAGCTGACATCAGTGACATACTACTATATAGAAAGCCCCTTGTTATGCTGAGTATTTCGGGCAAATTAGGTCAGTGTCCCAGGATGCGACCCACACCGGTCAACTAACACCCAGGTACCCATTTTACTGATGGGGAAAATAGACAACAGGTGTAAAGAAACACGTCCAATGTTCCTACCCTGGCTGGGAATCGAGCCCAGACCCTCGCCGTGTGAAGTGAGAGCTTCAGCCACCAGACTACCAGCACGGTTATCGTGATGGTAAATCCTGTGACTATGATGTAAGGGACAATGTAGTTGAGATGCCCATCGGTACTAACGATCACGCTCTACTGTCGTCTGAATACCTCGTAGAGGTAAAAGTGGAGAGTAACACAGAATAAAGGAAGAGACAACCGTGATTCAAAAGAGGATACTATTTAGGCATGACGAAATTCCCTAGAGCAGAGTGGTCTAGGAATGAAAGCTAGATGGAAAGATAGTGAATGAAATGATGGGGTATGTAGCTGGAAAGTGACGGAAGGGAGAGCGAAATCCACAGCAAGAAGCAGAATAAGCACAGACAAGAATAGAGTGAGCGCATAGATTATCTAGAGTTGCAGGGAGGCAAAGTGAATGGAAGAAATATAAAAAGCAATTCATGCTGGAGAATGATGGGGAAACGAACAGTAAAAAAAAAATAAATACAGTGGACCCCCGGTTAACGATATTTTTTCACTCCAGAAGTATGTTCAGGTGCCAGTACTTTTCAATTCAATTCAAAGTTTATTCTCTATAAGGATTACAATGCTGAGTTTACAGAAATTTGGTTATTGTTTGGTTTACATGTAGTAAAATTGTAATTACAGAGTGTACCACTAGAACGCTTAGCATGGCTAGGCATTTCGGGCATACTTAGTTTTATTCTTAATTGTAAAATATTACAAATTATGAGGTAAGTTGGTATTATGGCTAAGTGACTAAATACTAGTTTATGAGTTTAGCAATGTGAATGCTTTTGTTTTGGCACAGTATATAGTTTCAGTATTGGAGTATCATAGGATTCATTATTTTAAGACTGAGATTAATATTTCTGTTTATGGTCAAATGAGTGAGCGAGTGTAAGTGTGAACCACCAGGTGGTATTCGTGTAGTTAGTTGACGGGGTGTATCAGGGAGATAAGATGTTTTCTAATGGTAGTTTTGAAGGTGATGAATGTGTCTGCAGTTCTAGAGTTCTCAGGTAGGGTATTCCAGATTTTAGGGCCTTTGACATATATTGAATTTTTGTAAAGGTTTAGTCGGACACGGGGAATGTCGTAGAGATGTTTGTGTCTGGTGTTATGCCTGTGGGTTCTGTCACAACTATCAAGAAAGCGTTTTAGGTCAAGGTTGATATTAGAGTTTAAGGCCCTGTAGATATAGATTGCACAGTAGTAAGTGTGGATGTACTGAACTGGGAGTAAGTTTAGATCTTTGAAGAGTGGGGGGGTGTGCTGCCAGGGATGGGATTTAGTGATTATTCTTACTGCAGCTTTTTGTTGGGTTATTATTGGCTTTAGGTGTGTTGCTGCAGTTGATCCCCAAGCACAAATAGCATAGGTGAGGTATGGATAAATAAGTGAGTGGTATAGTGTGAGAAGGGCATTTTGCGGCACGTAGTATCGTATCTTGGAGAGGATCCCAACCGTTTTGGATACTTTTTTGGCTATATGCTGGATATGGGTGCTGAAATTCAGGTTGTTGTCAAGGTATAAGCCTAGGAATTTTCCCCCATTATTTCTGGTAATTAGAGTGTTGTCAATCTTAATGTTAATTTGTGCATCTCCTGCTCTGCTACCAAACATAATATAGTAAGTTTTGTCAGTGTTAAGCGTAAGTTTATTGGCTGTCATCCAAGTCGATATTTTTATCAGCTCCTCATTCACAATGGTGTTGAGGGTGGCAAGATTAGGGTGAGAGATGACATAAGTCGTATCATCAGCAAAGAGAATGGGTTTCAGGTGTTGGGATACGTTTGGAAGGTCATTGACGTATATGAGGAAGAGCAGGGGACCAAGGACACTTCCCTGCGGAACTCCAGTATCAAGTGGCCGTGTTGCTGATGCTGTGTCTTTAATGGTGACGTACTGATACCTATTAGTAATGTAAGATTTGAAATAAGCAAGCGCATGGCCTCTTATACCGTAGTGGTCAAGTTTGTGGAGTAGGATGTCATGGTCTACTGTGTCAAAAGCTTTTCTTAGGTCAATAAAAATTCCTAGTGGATATTCCTTATTTTCCAATGCTGTGTAAAGCAGATCTAGCATTTTTATGATTGCATCATTAGTGCTTTTATTTTTCCTGAATCCAAACTGGCAGGGGTTGAGTATGTTTTGAGCCGTTATAAATGAATACAGTCTCTTGTACACGAGTTTCTCAAAGATTTTGGATAGCAATGGTAAGTTAGATATTGGCCTATAGTTGTTTAAGTCTGTAGGGTCACCACCTTTATGTATTGGTGTAACCCTTGCCATCTTGAGTAGTTTCGGGAAGGTGCTAGTCTCTATTGACTTGTTAAAAAGTAATGAAATAGCCTGCGAAAGGACATGGGCCGCTCGCTTGTACAGTAATGGTGGGACATGAGACAGATTCCCCGAGTTATTTTTAAGTGACTTTATGATCCCAATGACTTCCGTGGGCTCAGTTGGTGCAAGATAGAAGGAATTAGGGAAATTACCATCTACGTAGTCCCCGGCATGGGCATTGGTATGTGGGATTTTACTGGCGAGATTAGATCCTATGTTTGAGAAGAAGTCGTTTATCTTGTTAGCTGTGTCAGTGGGATGTAGTGGTGTTTCATTAGGTTTAGTTAGGACAATATTCTTGGTTTTTCTCAGTTTGTGGGTCCCTAGAATCTGAGAGAGTGTTTTCCAGGTCTTTTTTATATCTCCTCTAGTGTCTGTGAATCTACTGAAGTAGTATAGTTGTTTGGCTTTTTTTATTACTTTGGTGAGAGCTGATGAATAGTGTTTAAGAGTATCTTTGTGTATTAAGCCCTGTCTATATTGCTTTTCATATTGGTGTTTCTTGTCTATGGATTTCAGAATGGTGCTGGTTAGCCATGGGCAACCAAGCCGTTTGTTTGTGATCTGTTTTGTTTTTATAGGACAATGTTTGTTGTATAGTCTAAGTAATTTGTTAAGAAAGATGTCTGTCCAGTCATCAATACCATTGGCCTTGGAGAATTCTGTAGGCCAATCAACAGTCTCTAGGTCAGCTGTGAACTTCCTTACTGAGGCCTCGTCATGGAGTCTAAATGAGACTTTGTTGTATTCAAGTGGTGGTTTACTAATGTTTGTCAGGAGGAAGGTAGGGTAGTGGTCTGTAGTGCTATCTGTGATTATCCCTGATTTAAGGGGGGCTAGTATATTGGTCCATATGTGGTCTATTATGGTTGCACTTGTCTCAGTGAGCATGGTTGGTTTAGTTATTGTTGGTATGAGAAGTGTGTTGTTCATATTGTTGATGAAATCAGTTACAGGCTGATCATCTAGTAAGCCAAGGTTGATGTTGAAGTCTCCAGCTAAGAGAAGGTGGTGCTTATTCATTTGTCTGTTTGTTATTAGTGACTTTAATTTCTCACTGAAATTTGGGATGTTTGTGTGAGGTATCCGGTAAATGGCACCGATTGTTATAGGCGTCTTAAGGTTTTTTACAGTAAAATTAGCAAAAATGTATTCCCCATATTCATCACTAAAGCAAGTGGTGCTAAGACAAGATAATTGGTTAGAGTAATAGATTGCAATACCACCCCCAACTTGGTTTGTTCTGCAGTTGTGAATTGCTGTGTATCCTGGTAGAGGGTAGATATCTATTGTGTCCTGCTTAAGCCAGGTCTCAGTAAGAATAATGCAGGAGAAGGGTGTCTTTAGTGATTCAAGGAGTGCTAGGAGGTCATCATAGTGTTTGCTTAAGGACCTGATGTTGTAGTTAAGTACTGATAGACTTTTTGTTCCCATAAGAAATATTGTGAAGTAGATTAGTCCATTTCAGACCCCCAAACATACACGTACAAACGCACTTACATAAATACACTTACATAATTGGTCACATTCGGAGGTAATCGTTATGCGGGGGTCCACTGTATAGGTAAGAAGAGAGGCTTAACGACACTTTGGGAATGACATAGCATAAAGTAACAAATCTGAGCCAAATGTTGATATATAGCCACATCAGAAAGAAGGACCAGGTAATAAGGCAGAAGAAGGAATGACAGGAGGCCAGTAGGAAGTCTGATAGGAGCCAAACATAAGACTTAGGGAGGCATTTTCGGTGGAATCAGGAACACTGCCAGAGAGTCGAAGAGGGAGAGTGCACCAACGAGTACTGGGCACACAGTGGGAAGTGAAATGAAGAAACCACTAATTAAACAAGATACCTGGAAGACGATGGAACCATAACCAGTGTTACAAAAAGGCGATATCCATAAAGAATAGACATCTCCAGAAAATACTAGAAGGTCCCCCCCTCTAGCATTCAGTCTGTTTCTGGTTTTTGTAACAAGTAGTCAGAGAGTTATCCTTCAAAATTATGATAAATTTTAATAGTGCTTTAGGACTGCAACTGATAGGATACTAACTAATGAAATAAAAATTGTTGGTTGTCTAGGTGGACAAAATCAAAGTAAATGAATTTGATATAATTTAGGATATAAGTTAGTGCACTTCTCTTGTATTGCAAAGTGAAATTGTACATATAGTAGTATAGTGCTGAAGGCACATTTCGTAACAGTACGACTCTTAAGTACCGTCTGGTACGTTATCATCAATTATAAAAATAATAATAGCATACACAAGTGTGAATGTGTGTGTGTGTGTGTGTGTGTTTGTGTTTGTGTTTGTGTGTGTGTGTGTGTGTGTGTGTGTGTGTGTGTGTGTGTGTGTGTGTGTGTGTGTGTGTGTGTGTGTGTGTGTGTGTGTGTGTGTGTGTGTGTACTCAAAGTGCTCGTTATGTCTCACTAAGACTCGACTCGACTTAGACTTAAAAAGTGACTGCCACTAGTCCACAAATAATCTATATTCTCGACCATCAAGGCAAACAAAACAGCTTTGCGAATCATTCGCAAAGAGCAATAATGTAACAAGCAGCAGCACAGCGTCAGGAACAAGGAGACAAAATAACGACCCTAACTGGGGACCATCAGCAGAACCTCCATGAAGGTCATAAAACTCCCTTTTTACTGAATCTAAGTTCAGGATAACCAAATCCCCGACTACGACGGTGCGTACATGCCACACAAAGTAGGTCAGAAGCTTTAGTTTGGAACCTGGGTTGACTTAGAGTATCATTATGACACACAACTTCAGCAAAACGTCAAAAATCACTAAGTCTGAACTATGTTCTGTGAGTAGAGTTACACAGAGTTACAAAAAGTATGTTTCGACTCACCACCAAAACCATGCTCTTCCAAAACAGTCTAATGAGCAAACAGAGCTGAGAGAGATCCCTGGAGAGATGGAGAGAGAGGTGGTGGTCGAGCGATGACCAGCTGTGGAGAGAGATTTCTCGACTACAGGCCTCACATCAGGTGAGATCACGTGACTCGCCTGTGCTACTCCAGCAACGGTGCAAGGTTGCAAGGTACAGCCTGACATAAACAAGCGAGCGGTAGTTAGCAAGGCTGTTTGCGACAGCAAACAGCCAATCACAACTCTTCAACAGCGAGCACAGTGAGAAGTGTAACATGTTACATCCTACTTACATACATAGTTAATATAAGTCAAATATTAATAAAAATATCGGCAATATAACATTATATGAAAAGGTAAATATATACACCATAAACACTGGGCCCCGTTCAGGGGGCGCAATAACCAGACATAATCTCTCGGTGGGTTCTGAGTGAGGGAGCACTAGCGGCGATCGTCAACAAGTCATCTAAAGGGGCAGCTGCGAAATGTTTGGGAGACAGTGTAGTCCCGATAGTTTGAAAAAGGACAGACAGGTGGCACTGAACTACAGGTCAGTGTCACTGACGTGCATAATATGTAAGGTTTTGGAGAAGATTATCAGAAGAGTAGTGGAGCACCTGGAGAGAAGCAGATTCATCAACAATAATGAGCAGTTTTCGAGATGGTAAATCCTGTCTCACAAATTTGCTATAGGTCTATGATAAGGTAATGAAAGTTAACCGGAGGACAGAGAGAGAGAGAGAGAGAGAGAGAGAGAGAGAGAGACAGACAGACAGACAGAGAGAGAGAGGATGACTCGAGTATGGAACACATTCGTACAGCATAATGATGTCAACGAGATAAAGTCACGTGTAAAGTAAAAGGACACAAGTGCAACTAATGTGACATTTTATTGTGGCAACGTTTCGCTCTCCGGGAGCTTTATCAAGCCATTACAAACAATACATGGACACAGAGGGTATATAAAGGCTCAGAGTGGGGTGCAATACTAGTGAGGTACCATTTCGATGTTCACTAGTGGTAGTAGTAGTAGTAGTAGTAGTAGTAGTAGTGACAAAAGTAATACAATATGGTAGAGCAATTAATTCGTACATGAGTAAAAGGATATAAAAGCTATTACTTGGGTAACATAAAAATAGGTTGGACAAATATAGACTGGAAAGAGGCAGTTTGTTTCAGTGTTCACTCTCTGTAATGTGCTTTGTGTAGTATAACAGGAGAGACTATGTGATGGCAGGGTTTACTGTTTTCGGAGGATTCTTGCTAAGACTTCGGAGATGGTGAAGCTGCCGTTGTTTTGTTTAATTGTATTCGAAACAGCGATCAGTGCTGATTCGAGGCACTTGCGTCTGCGGAAATTAGTTTCTTTGATCAACAGACGAGATAAAGTCAGTTGATCAAAGGAAAATGCTGGCCCACAGATGGCTCCAACTTCATACTTGCATGTCTCATAACAATAAAAATGCTTTCAAATGAGCTGATGTAGGTAACAGCTCTTAGCTTTCCAATAAAGTTAGGAATCCTTAACCTGTAAATAGCTTGTCAATAAAACTAGGGATCCTTAACCTTGTCAAACCCCGTGTAAAAAAAAAAAAAGAGAGATTGAAAGAGAGAGAGAGAGAGAGAGAGAGAGAGAGAGAGAGAGAGAGAGAGAGAGAGAGAGAGAGAGAGAGAGAGAGAGAGAGAGAGAGAGCGGAGACCAGAGATCGGAGCCAGGAAGATGGGCGGATTATATATCTCTGGACTGTAAGAAGACGTTCAGTACAGTACCCCACAAAAAACTGGGACAGAAGCTAGAGGAGAAGGCGGGAATAACAGTGGAAGCACTACAGTGGATCAAGAAATACTTAACAGGATGGCAGCAACATTTACTGTCCGATTAGAGGTGTCGGAATGGGCGAGTTTGATGAGTGAGGTTCATAAGAGTCAGTACTTGGATCAGTACTGTTTCTTGAGTGTGTCAACATGACAAAATAAACAAGTCAAAGTTGTCCTTGTTTACAAATGATGTGAAAATAATTAGGAAAATATGATCAAGACTGGATAAGGAAAGACTACAAATGATTGTAAACAAGCTGCGTGATTGGTCTGACAAGTGGCTACCAGAATTTAAACACAGCAAATTCAAAGTTATGCCAGTCGGAGAAGAGCAATAACCACCAGAAACAAAGTTCCAGCTTGTGGGACAAAGCTGCAAGTCTCCCTGAAACGCAAGAATCTCAGGACGAGTCAGGTCCATGTATGTCTCCTGAGGCACACATCAACAGAATATCCCCTGCAGCAAAATCAAGGCTGGGAAATTTAAAGGTAGTTATCAGAAACCTCAAGAAGGAGGTATTAATGACTATACACGGAGTATATCAATTCCTTCTTAGAGTATGCAGCGCCAGTATGAACCTACAACTGGTAAAGAAGGTAAAGAAGCTGAAAAGTGCTAAGGTTTTGCAAGGAGATTAGTCTCAGAGCTGAGGGTTATGAACCATGAGGAGAGGCTAGAGGAGCTACACCGAACCACTCTAGAGGACAGAAATAACAAAAGTGACAGGATTACGACGTACAAAATAGAGAGAGGAACTGAGAGTATGTTTGAGAGACGAGCATTAGTAATATGAGGTCACAGCTGGTAGTTTAAAACATACATGAGTCAAAGGGATGTTAGGAAATGCTTCATTAGTTTTGGTAAGGTTGGGAAGTAGAATGACCTAGACAGCAAAGAGGTAGAAGCAGAATCAATATATAGCTTTAAGAATAGGAATGACAGAGCTCACGCAGCCAGAAGTATGTAGACACATTAGCAGCCAGCGGAGAGGCGGGGCCAGGAGACGAAACTCAACCCCTGCAGCCATAATTAGACGAGTATAATTAGTGAACACACCACACACACACACACACACACACACACACACACACTAGCGGCCAGTGAAGAGGCGGGGCCAGGAGCTATGACTCGACTCCTGCAACCACAACTTGGTTAGAACACATACACGCACGCACATTTTCATGGACTGCAAGAAAGTCTTCGACAGAGTTTCTCACAAGAGGATAATGAAAAAGCTAGAGGCTTATGCACACATAACAGGAAAGGCATTGCAATGGATCAGAATATTTGACGGAGGCAACAACGAGTCATGGTACGTGACGAGGTATCAGAGCGGGGTTCCACAGGGGTCAGTCCTAGGATCTGTGCTTTTTCGGTAAATGTGAATGACATAACGGAAGGGATAGACTCAAAAGTGTCCATGTTTGCAGATGATGTGAAGTTAATGAGGAGAATTAAATCGGATGAGAATCAGGCAGGACTACAAAGAGACCTGGACAGGCTACAAGCCTGGTCTAGTAACTGGCTCCTTGAATTTAATCCCACCAAATGCAAAGTCATGAAGATCGGGGAAGGGCAAAGAAGACTACAGACAGAGTATAGGGTACGGGGCCAAAGACTGCAACTCTCACTCAAGAAAAAAGATCTTGGGGTGAGTACAATACACAGAACATCTCCTGAGGCGTTCATCGGCTAATTAACTACCGCAGCATATGCGCGTCTGGCAAACCTAAGAATAGCGATTCGTTACCTCAGTATGGAATCGTTCAAAACTCTATACACCATGTACGTCAGGCCCATATTGGAATATGTAGCACCAGTTTGGAATCCACACCTGGTCAAGCACGTCAAGAAATTAGAGAAAGTGCAAAGGTTTGCAACATGACTAGTCCCAGAACTAAGGGGATTGTCCTAAGAAGATAGGATGAGGGAAATCGGTCTGACAACAATGGAGGACAGGAGGGTTAAGGGAGACCTGATAACGACATATAAAATACTGCGAGGAATTGGCAAGGTGGACAAAGACAGGATGTTCCAGAGATGGGACACAGAAACAAGGGGTCACAATTGGAAGGTGAAGACTCAGATAAGTTAAAGGGATGTTAGGAAGTATTTCTTCAGCCATAGAGTTGTCAGGAAGTGGAATAGCCTAGAAAGTGACGTAGTGGAGGCAGGAACCATACATAGTTTTAAGACGAGGTATGATAAAGCTCATGGAGCAGGAAGAGAGAAGACCCAGTAGTAAACAGTGAAGAGGCGAAGCCAGGAGCTATGAATCGACCCCTGAAACCACAAATAGGTGAGTACACACACACACACACACACACACACACACACACACACACACACACACACACACACACACACACACACACACACACACATATTCAGTTAAGGATTCAGAACTGTTAGTTTCCGTTACTTGCTCGCTGGTGTTGTGTTGCTCCCGTTGCTTGGCTTCACCAACAGCTGGAATCCGTTTAATGCTGCATGTCCACTTTGCATAACAGATGAAATCTGTTTTAACGCGAGCATTTAGCTTTCTACAACAGATGTGTCTTCAACGGGAGTGAGAGGGGGGGAGATGATGTTTTGATGCTGGTGAAGGGCTCATGATCCAAGGAAATGGTGCTATCCACATCTCACTACCTGGGATCAAACCTGATTAACTTTTATAGCTATGACGTTGTATGACACTTAATAACTTTATATTATTATTATTATTATTATTATTATAATTATTATTATTATTATTATTATTATTATTATTATTATTATTGCTGTTGTTGTTGTTTTTAATATTATTACTATTAAATAAGCTACTACTACTACTACTACTACTACTACTACTACTACTACTACTGCTGCTGCTGCTGCTGCTGCTGCTGCTGCTGCTGCTGCTGCTGCTGCTGCTGCTGCTGCTGCTGCTGCTGCTGCTGCTGCTGCTGCTGCTACAACTACAACAACAACCGGTGGCCTGGTGGCTAAAGCTCCCGCTTCACGCACGGAGGGCCCGGGTTCGATTCCCGGCGGGTGGAAACATTTCGACACGTTTCCTTACACCTGTTGTCCTGTTCACCTAGCAGCAAATAGTTACCTGGGTGTTAGTCGACTGGTGTGGGTCGCATCCTGGGGGACAAGATTAAGGACCACAATGGAAATAAGTTAGACAGTCCTCGATGACGCACTGACTTTCTTGGGTTATCCTGGGTGGCTAACCCTCCGGGGTTAAAAATCCGAACGAAATCTTATCTAATCTTATCTTACTACTATTATTACTACTACTACTGCTAATAATAATAATAACATAATCGCTGAAATATCTAATGCTCTAATTTTCTAAGCACTTGTACTATTTATAACATTTTTGAATACTTAGTTCCAGCTCAAAGAGGATATTTAATCATGTCATTCCCGTTCCAAGCGAGGTTGGAATCTTGACGTCACTGGAATACATTTGAGGGGGGAGGGGGCGTATACGCTATTGAATGTCACAGAATATATGAAACATTATCTCAGAAATGGTTTTCGATTCAGGAGGCGATACAATCTCTCCTGATTATTTCAGCGTCGGCTGTAACTGACGTACCCTTTGTTATGGTGACGCTAGTACAGTGAGTACAGGGTATAGTGTTTATCTTGCTATTTTAGCGTAGAGACGGCCGGGTAGGTAATGTTATGTTCGTGCTGGTATGGTGAGAAGAGGGTACGTAGTGTTATCTTAAGAAAGTTGACACAGGCTAGGTAGTGTTATCTTATAATAATGAATACAGGGCAGACAGTGTTATCTTAGTATGGACAGTATGTTACAATCAGTATAGGTTGTTTTTTCTTATTACGAGCACAGTTTAGGTAATGTTGTCTTCAGGTTATTATACTAAATACAGGATAGACTGTTATTCTTTACGCTAGTGAAAGGAGTCGATGGAGTATAAAGTGCCTTCGGTGGTACCTGTTATCTCATGAAGCAAGAGACAGCGTGTTTATTCATTGCTTTTGAATGATTCATTTATCTCCGTATCATTCCTGGATTTTCTCACTGGCATGACCACGTCATCACAACGGCATGACAACGACATGACCATGGGTCTAAGCACTGCAGTGAACAGGATACAATACTCAGGGAGCACCCACGCCACAGAGACGTGAAAAATGATGTAACGAGAATTGCCTCGCGTGTTGGTGAATTAGGGAGGAACCGTGTAGCGGAGATATGAGGGATAATCTTGTTATTAAGTAAATTCAGTGATAACGTGGATTTTAAACGTGAAAACCCACCATTTCAGGCGTCGTACAATATCATATGAATTTTTAAACGAGAGAGAGAGAGAGAGAGAGAGAGAGAGAGAGAGAGAGAGAGAGAGAGAGAGAGAGAGAAGAGAGAGAGAGAGAGAGAGAGAGAGAGAGAGAGAGAGAGAGAGAGAGAGAGAGAGAGAGAGAGAGAGAGAGAGAGAGAGAGAGAGAGAGAGACAGAGAGAGAGAGCGAGTGGGAGTGTGTGGGTGTATGTGTGGGTGGGTGGGAGTGGGTGGGTATGTGTGTGTGGGTGTGTAGGTGGGTGGGTTTGGGAGGGGAATCATGGAAGGGGGGGGGGGGAGAGCATATCGCGTGGGCACAGAGTATAACATATTCACGACAAACTATATATAGTTGCAGGCTGTGAGGTACACTGGTGGTGGCAGGCCAGTGTTCCTTCACGGTTTACTTAGTAATGGTAGCGTCTCCAGTTCTTTATCACGCTCCGCCACCTCCTCTATTCTACTCGATATTTCATTCTATTTCTGAAGAATTATTTTCTGCTGTACTTTGTGCACTGTTTCTTTATTAATTAAACTGTTTAGATTTTCTTGCACACTGTTGGTGACGCAAACAGTATTTTCCTTCAAAATATTTTCTCGTTCATAAATGTATTTACTTTTTTGTATGTATTTCAGGGAAAGTTTGTCCAATCTTCAGTATTTCTTTCTGTTTGATATTTCTTAACTCTGTGACTTTGGTGACTAACTTTCCTACAGTGGGAATATTTGTTACATACATACATCAACCTACCATCTATGTTTGTTACATACATACATCAACCTACCATCTATGTTTGTTACATACATACATCAACCTACCATCTATGTTTGTTACATACATACATCAACCTACCATCTATGTTTGTTACATACATACATCAACCTACCATCTATGTTTGTTACATACATACATCAACCTACCATCTATGTTTGTTACATACATACATCAACCTACCATCTATGTTTGTTACATACATACATCAACCTACCATCTATGTTTGTTACATACATACATCAACCTACCATCTATGTTTGTTACATACATACATCAACCTACCATCTATGTTTGTTACATACATACATCAACCTACCATCTATGTTTGTTACATACATACATCAACCTACCATCTATGTTTGTTACATACATACATCAACCTACCATCTATGTTTGTTACATACATACATCAACCTACCATCTATGTTTGTTACATACATACATCAACCTACCATCTATGTTTGTTACATACATACATCAACCTACCATCTATGTTTGTTACATACATACATCAACCTACCATCTATGTTTGTTACATACATACATCAACCTACCATCTATGTTTGTTACATACATACATCAACCTACCATCTATGTTTGTTACATACATACATCAACCTACCATCTATGTTTGTTACATACATACATCAACCTACCATCTATGTTTGTTACATACATACATCAACCCTACCATCTATGTTTGTTACATACATACATCAACCTACCATCTATGTTTGTTACATACATACATCAACCTACCATCTATGTTTGTTACATACATACATCAACCTACCATCTATGTTTGTTACATACATACATCAACCTACCATCTATGTTTGTTACATACATACATCAACCTACCATCTATGTTTGTTACATACATACATCAACCTACCATCTATGTTTGTTACATACATACATCAACCTACCATCTATGTTTGTTACATACATACATCAACCTACCATCTATGTTTGTTACATACATACATCAACCTACCATCTATGTTTGTTACATACATACATCAACCTACCATCTATGTTTGTTACATACATACATCAACCTACCATCTATGTTTGTTACATACATACATCAACCTACCATCTATGTTTGTTACATACATACATCAACCTACCATCTATGTTTGTTACATACATACATCAACCTACCATCTATGTTTGTTACATACATACATCAACCTACCATCTATGTTTGTTACATACATACATCAACCTACCATCTATGTTTGTTACATACATACATCAACCTACCATCTATGTTTGTTACATACATACATCAACCTACCATCTATGTTTGTTACATACATACATCAACCTACCATCTATGTTTGTTACATACATACATCAACCTACCATCTATGTTTGTTACATACATACATCAACCTACCATCTATGTTTGTTACATACATACATCAACCTACCATCTATGTTTGTTACATACATACATCAACCTACCATCTATGTTTGTTACATACATACATCAACCTACCATCTATGTTTGTTACATACATACATCAACCTACCATCTATGTTTGTTACATACATACATCAACCTACCATCTATGTTTGTTACATACATACATCAACCTACCATCTATGTTTGTTACATACATACATCAACCTACCATCTATGTTTGTTACATACATACATCAACCTACCATCTATGTTTGTTACATACATACATCAACCTACCATCTATGTTTGTTACATACATACATCAACCTACCATCTATGTTTGTTACATACATACATCAACCTACCATCTATGTTTGTTACATACATACATCAACCTACCATCTATATTTGTTACATCACACATCAACCTACCATCTATATTTGTTACATCCACACATCAACCTACCATCTATATTTGTTACATCACACATCAACCTACCATCTATATTTGTTACATCCACACATCAACCAACCATCTATATTTGTTACATCACACATCAACCTACCATCTATATTTGTTACATCACACATCAACCTACCATCTATATTTGTTACATCCACACATCAACCTACCATCTATATTTGTTACATCCATACATCAACCTACCATCTATATTTGTTACATCACACATCAACCTACCATCTATATTTGTTACATCCACACATCAACCTACCATCTATATTTGTTACATTACACATCAACCTACTATCTATATTTGTTACATTACACATCAACCTACTATCTATATATGTTACATCACACATCAGCCTACCATCTATATTTGTTACATCACACACCAACCTACCATCTATATTTGTTACATCACACATCAACCT
This sequence comes from Cherax quadricarinatus, assembly GCF_038502225.1. Lineage (NCBI taxonomy): Eukaryota > Metazoa > Arthropoda > Malacostraca > Decapoda > Parastacidae > Cherax > Cherax quadricarinatus. Next base: position 71,541,238 of record NC_091292.1, read on the forward strand.
ACCATCTATATTTGTTACATACATACATCAACCTACCGTCTATATTTGTTACATCACACATCAGTGGTCAGTACGCTGAGGTCAGTGGTCAAGTGCGGTCATACCTGCCAAGCTCTTGGGAGTTAGCGTGGGCTGTTACCAAGCACCATGGCTTGTTGTAGTGTTTTAGAATCTCAGGTTCATGTGTTGAAGAAGGAGATTCTACTTCTTCAGGAGGAAAATAGGAAGCTGAAGCTTCGTATAGATGAGTTTGGGAGCGAGTGTTAGGAGGATTTAGCTGGTAAGGTAGGAATGGTCACCAGCAGTGACAGTGGCAGCCGCTTTAAGTGGCAAGTGGTTCACAGTTCAGGAAGAAGGAAGATGAGGAGAGTTAATAGAGAAGATGTGAAGGTAGGAAATCGATTCTCTGTTCTCCAAGAAGAGTGTACTTCAGTGGTTAGTGAGGTTGAAGGTACAACTGTTTCCCTGCTAATCAAGGTAAGATATATGGACCGTGCATTTTGTAACAGAGACAGAAAGTTCAGACAGAGAGTATCTTCCTGGAGCTGGTGTTGGTGACATAGTCAGCAGGTTGGATAATATTATGGCAGGTAATGGGAACAAGCCCATTATCTGTCTTAGTGCTGGGGGTAATGACATTGGGAAGGGCAGGAGAGAGGAGCTGCTGGATAAGTACAGGTCAGCCATAGAAGTAGTTAGGTCTAAGGGAGGGATCCCAGTCATATGTAGCATCTTGCCTAGAAAGGGAGTGGGCAATGAATGGATGTCTAGGGCTATTGGTATAAATCGCTGGCTAGACAGGTACTGCAAGGAACTTGCAATCCCATTCATTGATAACTGGGACCTTTTCTTTGGTAAATGTGATATGTATGCAAGGGATGGGGTTCATCTCTCTGGGGATGGAGTGGTTGCATTAGCCAATTCAATTGAGAGGGTAATTGATGAGTTGTCTAGAAATTTAAACTGATAGATTATAGGGGTATGGGTGTTTGTGGGAAACAATCAGGCTGCAGCATTAGGGTTAAAAACAGCAGTTATTACCGGGATACCTCAGGAATATGTTTAAAAGACATTATTCAAAATAAAGTTGCTAGTAATGGCAAATCAATTGATCAACAAACAAAGAGAGATGGTAGAGGGCAGCGAGTGACTAGCTCCCTATAATGGGAGATTTTAACTTTAGACAAATTGATTGGAACAATATGACAGGAAATCTTGAGTCTAGTGACTTTCTTGATACGATTCAGGATTGCTTTTTAGAACAGGTTGTGACAGAACCAACTAGAGGAAACAATCTGCTTGACTTGGTTCTTGCCAACAAAGATTCACTAATTAATAATCTTGAGGTTAATGATGAGCTTGGGGAAAGTGATCACAAATCACTTAGTTTCAATATATCATGGAATTACCCAGATAACTGCAATCAAATCTCTGTCCCAGATTTTCGCTTGGCCGACTTCATGGGACTGAAAAATTACTTGGGTGGGCTAAATTGGGATGTCCTGACTATGGGTCAGGAAGGTGATCTTGGTTGCCAATATGACGTTTTTCAGAGCATAGTTCTAGCTGCCCAGACAACTTTCGTTCCGAGTAGGGAAATTAGATCTAACAAAAATGATCCCAAATGGATGAACAATAGATTAAAACATCTCATTGGTCAAAAGAGAGGCATATATAGGCGTATCAAAAGAGGGGATGGGCAGTTAAGAAATCAATATATTCAATTAAAGAGAGAAATAAAAAAAGGAATAAGGAAAGCAAAAAGGGATTATGAGGCTAAGGTCGCAAGGGATTCAAAGACTAACCCAAAAGGGTTCTCTCAGGTATACAGAAGTAAGATTAGGGACAAGATAGGCCCACTTAAGAGGAACTCTGGTCAGATCACTGACAGTGATAAGGATATGTGTGAAATACTAAATAACTACTTCCTCTCAGTTTTCACCCAGGAAAATACTAGCGATACTCCTGAAATAATAGATTACGTAGAAAAGGATGATAATAAACTATGTACGATAGCTGTAACTAGTGACATGGTCCACAGACAAATAGAGAAACTAAAACCTAACAAACCCCCAGGCCCTGATGAACTGTTTGCAAGGGTGTTAAAGGAATGTAAAGAGGAACTTAGCATACCTTTGGATAATCTTTTTAACATATCACTACAATCTGGCATAGTGCCTGATAAGTGGAAAATGGCAAATGTAATACCTATTTACAAGGCAGGTGACAGGTCCTTGGCTTCGAACTATAGACCAATAAGCCTTACCTCCATAGTGGGAAAATTTATGGAATCAATAATTGCCGAAGCAATTCGTAGCCATCTTAACAGGCACAGATTGATTAATGATTCTCATCACTGTTTTTCAAAGGGGCGTTCCTGTCTTACGAATTTACTAACTTTTTTTCACTAAGGTGTTTGAGGAGGTAGATCATGGTAATGAATATGATATTGTGTATATGGACTTCAGTAAGGCTTTCGATAGAGTTCCACACCAGAGGCTATTGAGGAAACTTAAGGCACACGGAACAGGAGAAGAAATTTTTTCCTAGGTAGAGGCATGGCTGACAAATAGACAGCAGAAAGTTTGCATAAATGGGGAGAAATCAGAATGGGGGCACGTCACAAGCGGTGTTCCTCAGGGGTCAGTGTTGGGCCCGTTGTTGTTCACAATTTACATAAATGACATAGATGAGAGAATAAATTGCGACATAAACAAATTTGCTTATGACACCAAAATAGGCCGTCCAATTCATTCTAATTAGGACATTAGAGCACTCCAGGATGATTTGAATAGACTGACGCAATGGTCGGAGAAGTGGCAGATGCAGTTTAATATTGACAAATGCAAAGTTCTAAATGTTGGACAGTTAAATAACCATGCCACATATAAACTAAATAATGTAGATCTTAATACTACCGATTGCGAAAAGGATTTAGGAGTTCTGGTTAGCAGTAATCTAAAACCAATACAACAGTGAATTAGTGTTCACAATAAAGCTAACAGAATTCTTGGCTTCATATCTAGAAGTATAAATAATAGAAGTCCTCAGGTTGTTCTTCAACTCTATATATCCTTGGTTAGGCCTCATTTAGACTATGCTGCTCAGTTCTGGTCACCATATTACAGAATGGATATAAATGCTCTGGAAAACGTACAAAGGAGGATAACAAGATGATCCCATGTATCAGAAATCTTCCCTATGAGGATAGACTGAGGGCCCTGAATCTGCACTCTCTTGAAAGGTGTAGAATTATGGGGGATATGATCGAGGTGTATAAATGGAAAGCAGGAATAAATAAAGGGGATGTAAATAGTGTGCTGAAAATTTCCAGCCAAGACAGGACTTGCAGCAATGGTTTCAAGTTGGAAAAATTCAGATTCAGGAAGGATACAGGAAAGCACTGGTTTGGTAATAGAGTTGTGGATGAGTGGAACAAGCTCCCGAGTACAGTTATTGAGGCTAAAACTTTGTGTAGTTTTAAAAATAGGTTAGATAAATACATGAGTGGGTGTGGGTGGGTGTGAGTTGGACCTGACTAGCTTTGCTGCTTGGTCTGGTACAGTGCTCCATCCTTGATTGGGGATGACCAGACTGGGTGGGTCATTGGGATAATTCGGGGGGTGGGTCATTGGTCTAATCCGGGGTGGGACATGGACCTGCTCCGCGTGGGTCAGTAGACCTGTTGCAGTGTTCCTTCTTTCTTATGTTCTTATGTTCTATGAAGGGAGGCAATAGTAAAGATAGAAGCAATAGCAGAGGAATGGAGGAGAAGGAAAGACCAGAACTCTCCTGACTTAAACTGATCCTTTCTTCTCCTCCTCTCCGTACCTCTTCTCCTTTCCTATTCTTCCCCTTTCTTTTGTTTTCCTTTCTTCTGCCCAAGTGTGTTCTGTATGTCAGTACCCCCCCCCCCACACCGACCCCACCTCTTCTTCGCAAGCTAAAGCTTTTTTGCTTTTTTTATTGTTTTTTTTGCAACAATTTCCCACTAAGGTTTGATAACCCAAAGAAAGAAACACTCATCATCGTTTATTCAGTTGCTGTCTTGCAAGAAGTGCACGAATATTACAATTCAAATGACCTTCGTAACTACAGCATCTCCGCCCATCCTATAAATAAAAATTATAATGAGGTCAATGTAATAAGTGTATGTCAATATAAAAAAATATACAATAAGTTAAAATAACCCCTAAGATGAGACAAGCATCTTGCAAAGAGATAGAACACTCCGTTCAATCCTCTCCTCCCTTTTACTAATTCACATCTGAATGATCTTCAGAAGAGGCCAAGATTCTCTTTATGCTCTTTGATATTCTTAATGTTCTTCTTCAGAGACTCTGTGATACCAGAGTGCCATCATCAGATGAACTCTCTGAAGACTCACTGTAGGAAGAAACAAGATGAAAAAATGATGGACGAGGATGTTTCACTGTTAGATAACATCACGGGATCGATTTCATTCTCGCCGAAGATAAGCTTTGAGGCGTTACTAGAAGAATGTTGGATGAACGGATAGAGGGAAGATTATTATTATTATAATCAAAAAAGAAGCGCTAAGCGATAGAGGGAAGAAAAACTGAGATAAATAGCGCCATGGACATACCTGACAAGACTGAACCAAACTGAACTACAGTTACATTGCAGCTGACTGTTATCACTGTTGTTGTGACAACAAGATGAACAAGGCCTCTCACAACAGCAAAATGCCTAATTCTTCATGAACACTGGTAGCATCGCTAGCCAGAGTAACTATTACAACCCAGGAATAAAAGGCCTGTTATCATGGGTGTAAAGGGGAGCAAGGAGCAGAACAAACACAGCTGAATGACTTTGAATTATATTTTCTTTCACCAAGTGCGATTATAAGTATTTACAAGTATGTACACTATATACAGTTGGAAATATATATGTACAACACGGTAAATCAAGAGGCAAAGATACAGCCTGGAGACAGAATAGACAACCGTGTTCAACCAGCAGCTGGTGAAAATGACAAGGGTGAGAATGTGAGCAGTATCCACGTCACCTTCACAATTGCCAGATTCACAATATGATTGGCTGAACCAAGGAACTGATCTGACGATGGGGCCACGATCGTCCGACCCTTAGTTACCTGGTTCGCTGGCTGGGGAGGTAGCCTTTTATGAGTGTGTTCACATGCTCCGAATAAGGGTACATACTCTTTGCTTGCAACAGTAACCCTGGCTAATCGTTTTAGTTTGGAGAAACTGGAGATTTACAACATCTTCAAAAGAGGGATTTATAATGAATTTGGTGTGCTGTGGTGTTAATACTATGAAACCGACCGGTGATCCACGAGAGAACGTCAGTTTAATACACTTGTAAACCTTAGATTTGTTTATTATTATTTTCTTGTGAGGTTGTTACTGGGATCACTGTTATTGCTTGACGACCTGGTTGTTGAAGAACAACGGCTGTGGTAGCGTGTATAAGACACTGTGGCTGTTGAAAAGCCGTGAATGTGAGTACTGTAGGGCTGCGGCTTCGGAGGCGTCTGTGAGGAACAACGTTATTCCTGCAAGCAATTATTCTGCCCATTCCTGTAGGTTTTCCCTTCTTAATTCCAGTGAGCTTTTCGTTTACCCATTTTAGGTATTTCAAATGAGCTTGTGTTTATGCTCCTCCAGCTGGTGTTTTCTCTCGCGGGGGAGAAGACGGACGCGGTCTTCGATTCGGGGAAATTAATTTATGATCATGATGAATGGTGCTGTAATCGCTGTTGTTTATAGACTTTTATTAGGAGTCTTTCCCCTGAAGGTAGTCCCCTTATACCGGTGAAGAGCTCTTGATTCAAGGAGCTACAAATATCCTTAACTTCCTTGGATTGAGCCGGGTTTAGAGCCTTCACATGATTTATAATAATAATAATAATGATAATAATAATAATAATAATAATAATAATAATAATAATAATAGAAATAATAAAAATAGCAATAATAATAATAATAACAAGTGTCATCTACTTTTCAAGTCGTTGCCTCTTCAACCTACGAAATTAAACTTAGCTATCATAGATATAATTATTTAAATAAGGTTTCAGAATGTAACGCTCTGCTTAACTTACAGAATTTATTCACCTGATGTGTTAATGTGTACCTCATCCCGTATACTTCATCCTCCCTGATGGAGCTTTATTGCATAATCTTCCTGGATAAACATAATATAATATGAACATGAATATTGGTATGTACAAAGTTGATAATGTATTAAACAAGCTACACAGGTTCTTCCAAACACGTGGAGGAAGCCAGGCTCTCTCCCAGTGCCAGTAACTACCAGTCGCAGGCACTGGTGCTGCGTGCCATCCACATTACTCGCTATTATAGGGTAGTTCCTTGATGCTTGCGAAGACCTACAACACACTCCTTCTGGAGTGCTGAATACAGCTATGTTTGACGATGACTGAGACACTTGTGCAACACTTGGGTATCTTTATTGTGGAAACGTTACGCCAGCCAGTGGCTTCTTCAGTCCAGTGCAGAGAAAGGTGGATGAGGAGGAGTTTAAGGTGATCAGTCCCTCAACCTGGAGTCGATGTGATTAGTCCATCAGTCTTGAAAATATTGATAACTGATCTAACTTTCCAAGACTGATGGACTGATCACATCGACTCCAGGCTGAGGGACTGATCACCTCAAACTCCTCCTCATCCACCTTTCTCTGCATTGGACTGAAGAAGCCACTGGCTGGCGAAACATTTCCACAATAAAGATACCCAAGTGTTGCACAAGTGTGAGATTCATCTTTCTGTCGGGTCTCTGAATCCTTTATCTGCCCAGGTAAATTTAACACCCTCACCGTAAGTATTTACTTACGTAAATATTTATTTCCAGTGAGGGTTTTCCTGGAACAAACTGTTTCTAAATTATTTTAAGTGGCAAACTGCTTTCTACTGGCCAAGTCCGAGGTATGTTTACAACGTTACTGAATGTTGTATAACATGGAAGAGAGACCAAACAAAGCCCCGAAGAAATGCTGGAGAAGCCTTTCTTATTTCGGGAAACAGCCCGCATACCTACTTGTCGGAAGGTCTAGTTTGGAGAAACTTTTGACCTTTCTTTTTCAAAGAGAGGTAAGCTTTTTTTTTCTTACAAAATAGGCGAAATCCAAAACAAGATGTCTTTTAAAAGTAGAATGAACAATTTGCTCAACGCTGCACAAAATATTACAAGCAATTTATAGAAGTCTCCATTGTCCTTCTGGTGGAAATTCAAGTTTCTGTATTTTATCGGAAGCGTATGTTCCAGGAACATTAGCAACATGTCACATCAACGAGAAAACATGTTTGCAAGTTGCAAGCATCATCGTTGTGACAGTCCACCTGAGGGTATAGTTCCGTACCCCGACGAGTAATTCCTCAGTAGCCCAGAACCTCTGCCTCTTGGAATCACTGAAGTATCCTCAAGAGAATATATCTAAAACAGTCAGGCAGAAGCTGGCAGGACAGCGTTGATTCCTCTAAAGAAGTTATTTCATTGGGCATTTCTGATGATGTTCTACCAGCAACGAAACGTGGGATAGTCGGAGCCCTGTACGAGAAAAAAGACGGAGAACAGATTCCGTTATCTGTATGGAAAGTTTTGTGACTAAGAATTTACTGAGGTTCGTCGAGTGCCCCTTCCTGAAGGTCTTTACAACAAACATCCGGATAAATGGGTGAATGAAAACACCTAACGAGCGATGACCTTTATGTAACAGTACAAAGGCCGTATCTCCCCCCCCCCCCACATCCACCACCAAACACAAGGAGCAGCTACTGTGTTTGTTGCAAAACAGTGTCGGTGCATCTTCTAAATTTTCCCAGCCCGTTCTCTTAATCACAGACAACATTTGACTGTTACAAACACAGTCAGAATTTCACATAGTTTTATTCATACCACGCTGAGTGGCTCCAAGTTTTCTGTTAACGCGACAGAACTTTTTATCGTCATTCTTTTAACCTAACCTAACCTAACCTAACTTAACCTAACCTAACTTAACCTAACCTAACTTAACCTAACCTAATTTAACCTAACCTAACCTAACCTAACCTAACCTAATCTAACCTAACCAAACCTATGATAACCTAACATAAAATAACATAACCGAGAAATCTGCTAAAAGCGTTGGAGAGAAAAGCCACGAAGATTTTTATGGAAGTTAAGAGGATGTCTCGAATTTTCCGGACGCAGTAAATAACAGTAACTGGGCGAGACTGAGTGGTTGCCAGCCACAACAACCACCTCCCAAGACGGACGATACTTACCGTGGCCGGCAGCAACCACACCTCACCTGCATACCACTTAATATTTATTTCAGTTATGAAACACAAAGTTTTGAAACTCTTGAGCAACTTCCAATAAGAACTGATGGAAACAAAAATTAAACTGCAGCATTTTCTCACAGAATCTAATAATAAAACATATTACTCTTATATAGTTATGACTACTCTATTCTGTGTAATTATTACACACACACACACACACACACACACACACACACACACACACACACACACACACACACACACACACACACACACATACACACACACACAAATACACACACACACACACACATACACACACACACACACACACACACACATATATATATATATATATATATATATATATATATATATATATATATATATATATATATATATACACACACACACGCACACACATTGTTTCTAAGTAAACAGCAGGACTCGAACCTGCAAACTCTATATCAGAGTCCACAGTACTTTACCACGGAGCCAGACCCCAGATAACTATAGTCGCCTACAGCATAGCCCTAGCATGGTGCCCCGGAGTATTTTGAAACATCGTCTAGTTCCGGCCAGGCACATATACTTGTCTGGAGTCTGGCTCCTTGGTGAAGTACTGAGGACTCTGATGCAGAGTTTGTAGGTTCAGGTCCTCCTGTGGACGTAGAGGCAATGTCTGTTAATAATTTCGGCTGTATGTGAATTGCTAAACATATATAAATATATATATATATATATATATATATATATATATATATATATATATATATATATATATATATATATATATATATATATACAGAGAGAGAGAGAGAGAGAGAGAGTGAGAGATTGCATCCAGCAGGACTCGATACTGCTACTGAGACGAGCAAGATTCCCAGGCAGCGCTCTTATCCATTCGGCAACAAATGCCGCATAAGCTGGGCCTCCTGGTTCACAAGTCATCTTTCTCTGTATACCTGCTTGTTTCTGCGTGGTGCGTCGATAAAAAAATTGCATGAGAGGTCAGAACATAGAGTAGATTGAAACAGCTTGAATCCATGCTTGAGGCTGACTGACGTGCCCGGGCATGTGAATCACGCTGCCCAGCTTATGTGCCATTTATTATTTTTATTCTTATTGTTATTACCACCATCAACAGCATGTACTACCATCAGTAGCATGTACTACCACCATCAGCAACATGTACTATCACCATCAGCAGTATGTACTGCCACCATCAGCAACATGTACTACCACCATCGCGAGCATGTACTACCACCATCGGCAGCATGTACTACCGCCATCGGCAGCATGTACTGCCACCATCAGCAGCATGTACTACCACCACCGGTAGCATGTACTACCACCATCGGCAACATGTACTACCACCATCGGCAGCATGTACTACCACCATCAACAACATGTACTACCACCATCGGCAGCATGTACTGCGACCATCAGCAGCATGTACTACCAAAATCGGCAGCATGTACTGCCACCATCAGCAACATGTACTACCACCATCGCGAGCATGTACTACCACCATCGTCAGCATGTACTACCACCATCAGCCGCATGTACTACCACCATCAGCAGTATGTACTGCCACCATCATTCGTCTCTCGACCTCCGGGGAGAGAGGACGCACGCCTAGTAGCTACACCTGCCCTCTGGTGGTGACCTTTAGCAACTGGAAGGCAAAATGGCGTATCGAGTGGGTCAGCGGATCAACACTGTTAAGATAAGATAAGATAAGATTTCGTTCGGATTTTTAACCCCGGAGGGTTAGCCACCCAGGATAACCCAAGAAAGTCAGTGCGTCATCGAGGACTGTCTAACTTATTTCCATTGGGGTCCTTAATCTTGTCCCCCAGGATGCGACCCACACCAGTCGACTAACACCCAGGTACCTATTTGCTGCTAGGTGAACAGGACAACAGGTGTAAGGAAACGTGTCAAATGTTTCCACCCGCCGGGAATCGAACCCGGGCCCTCCGTGTGTGAAGCGGGAGCTTTAGCCACCAGACCACCGGGTCACCGGTTTGTATACAGCTGGTACGTGGCACGCTCACTGGAGAAACGATGAATACATTGCTACCCGCTATCATCAGAGACGTCTATGGTGTCCCCAACGATGAAGTATATGGTGTAGCCTTAAATGGGATGACCAGAGTATTCCTGAAACTGAATCGTACCGGCGTCTACGACAGACTTGTTGACGAGTACCAGGAGAGGAAGGTGACTGTGAATTCGGCAGTGGACGTCGTCTTGCACGACGTATCTAGGTACTATACGTGGGTGAAGGTGAGAAACGTCCCTTTCGAGGCGACTGCGTATAGTATACAGGAGGTCTTCAAGAGTTATGGTAAAGTTCATTCGGCTACGATGGGAGTATGGAAAGATGGGCCATATGAGGGACGACCTGAGGGTTCTTATACCCTCAAAATGACGTTGGCTAGGCCTATACCGTCCTACGTCATGCTAGTGGATTCCAGGACGCAGGTCTTTGTACACTATGCCGGCCAGAGAAGGACCTGTCGATTATGTAGCTCCTACGACCATATGGCAGCACAGTGTCCTAGGAGGCAGCCTACGAGGGCTCCTGGTACGTTGGCAGTGGAGCAGTGGCCTTGTGAGTTGATGCCTGAGTTGGGAGAGGAGGAAGCAGGGACGAGTGGTCGTTGGAGTGAAGAGGTTGATCAGGAAGTACCGACGGTCGGTACCTGTGTTACATTCCCGGTAGGTTCAGGGGAGCAGATAGGACCGTCGGGGGCTCCATCAGGAAGGAAAGATGGTCCTCAGGAAGATTTACTGGAGGACGTGTTGAGAGGTTTTTTGGACGGGTCGGGGCCCTCCACCTTAAGTGCTGCCGAGGCTGATGTGAGGGAGGATCAGCAGTCTGTGGTACAAACATTGTGTGGAACTCGCTTAGAGCAAGTGGTGGAGGTGGAGGTCCATCAGGAGCAGTTGTCGGATGAAGACATGTGTGTGGGTAGTGGTTCTAGAAAAAGGCCTGCTGGCACGCCGGGGCAGAGGCCAGGCAAAAAAGCTTGGGCAAAGGATGAGGAGTTGCTGGACCAAAAGGATCTAGTGGATCCTGATTTCTGTAGTGAAAGGGGAAAAGGTGGGGAGGGAGCCAGGGTAAAATCTGGTGAGGCATCGGGTCGACGCACAGGAAAAGGGATGGTAGGCAAGCCACAGAGGCATAGAGGGAAGCCGCCGTTCTTATAAATTTCAGGTGTGTCACTCTAAATGTGAACGGTCTCAAGGCTGAGATCAAAACTGTGTGGTTAGTATGGTTCTTACGTAGGTTCCAGGTGGATGTGTGTTTCTTGCAGGAACACAATCATAAGATTGGTAGTGAGTTGTTGTTGCATGGGTATAAGTTGTACGTTAGTTGTGCTTGGCAGTTGAAAAGGGGGGTGGCAATAGCGATTAAGGAGACCAGCCCCTTGCGTGTCACAGGTTGGGAGGAGGCAGGGGGAGAGTTGTGCGGGTAGATGGTGTATGGGGTGATAGAAGGGCATGTTTCATAGGAGTGTATGTGCCGGCGTCGAGCAATACACGAGTAAAAGCGGATTTTGTGAGGGAAGACTTATTGTACCATCTGCGGGGATTGCCTGCCATCACGATTATTGGTGGGGATTGGAATTGTGTAATTCGGGGCCAGGATGTTGAACCGAGGGGGGCGGGTTGTGTATTACGTGTTCTGAGGGATGTGTTGAGGGACGTGGGTGTCGTAGATGTTGCAGGGGGAGGAGGTTATATGGTGGAGCACACGTTCATTCACAAGGGGTATGCTGCAAGACTAGACAGGATTTACGTCATGAAGGGTTTGGAGATCGGGAGGGTGCAGACTTTTGATGTGGGTTTCTCGGACCATAGGGCAGTGATAGTGGATCTGTCGTGGGAAGGTGCCGTGCAGATTTACCCCGGCTATTGGAAGTTGAATGTGCGGCTGCTCGGGGGGAAGGGGGGGAAGGGGATTTGATGAGTGGTGGAATGGGTTTTGGGGAGATAGGGATCGGGCTATGGAGCTTGTAGAATGGTGGGAGTTGCGGGCGAAACCTGGGATCGCGAATTTTTATAGTCAAGGGCCATGAGGAAGCGAGATGGAGATATGGTTTGCAGAATTATTTGGAGGGACAGTTGCAGGCATGTTACGGGAGGGGGATGGGGAGGGGGAAGATATAGCACTGCTTCGAGGTAGGATTGAGGAGATTCATAATGAACGTTTTGACGCGATACGTTTTCGTTCAGGGTTGGACGATGTGTTGTGGGGGGATAAACCGACTGGGTAAGTGCTGCGCAAGTTTAGGGAGCGTAGGAGAGTGACCACGTTATTGCAGTTAGAGACTAGTGCGGGAGTGGGGGATTACCCGGAAGGTGAGGTTCTCATCTCCACTGAGAGTATGAGCATTTATGCAGGTGAATGGCTCAGGAGAAAATGGAGAGAGGGTGGGAGGCGGGGCGCCGGGCAGGCGTCTTTCGGTAGGGGGGTTCATAAGGCTATAGGAGAAAAGGATAGGGTGGGGTTGGAGGCTGAGATTAGTGAGGCTGAGGTGGCAGATGCGGTCTTCAGCATGAATATGGATAAGGCGCCAGGCATTGACGGTTTGCCTATTGACTTTTATAGGGCTCATTGGGGGTGCATGAGGCATTGTTTAGTTGGGGTTTTGAAAAATATGCTAGATGGAAAGAGAATGGGTGAGTCACAACGTACAGGCATAGTCGTATTAGTACCAAAGAAGGAAGGGGCACGGGCACTGAGTGCTTTCTGGGCAATTTCCTTAATGTGCGCAGACTATAAGGTATTCGCAAAGATTCTAGGGAATAGAATGAAGGCAGTCCTCGGAGCGCTTTTACACAGAGGTCAGTTTGGGATTCCAGGGAGGAGTACGCGGGATGGACACAGGCGCATAAGGGATTTCTTAGAGGGCTGTGGAGGGGGGGGGGTTCTAGGGGTTGATTGGGAGAATGCGTATGATTGTGTGGGCAGGGTGTTTTTGCGTGAGAGTTTGTGTGATTTGGGTTTTGGTGCCAGGGTGGTAGGGTGGGTGGACGCATTGTATGCGGGGGCGATCAAGCGTGTGCAGGTGAACGGTAGGTTGGGTTCTGGGATTTGTATGGAGAGGGGTTTGCGGCAGGGTTGCCCACTTTCACAGCTATTATTTGCTTGCGTTCAGAACCCATTTTATGAGCTTGTAGACCGAGATTTGTGTGGGGAGGGGGTTGAGGGGAATGACGGGGGGGTTGTGGGTTACGTTGATGATATGACGATCTTACTTAGTGGAAGGGAGGATTTTTCAAGGGTGGGTAGAGTCATCAAGAAGTTTGGGACCATAACAGGAATGAGGGTAAACAAAAGCAAGTCAATGTTGTTAGAGGTGGGCACCTGGGTAGGCGGGAGATTGGGTCAGGGGTTTGGATGGAATGTAGTAGAACGGATTAAGGGGGTGGCTGTCTTCCCCACATATAATTGGAGGGTAATATGGGAGGAATTTCGAAAGCTAAGAATGCCAGCAAGGGTGAGAGAAGTGGTATACAGATTCCTCATGGGGACATTGGCATCAAAACAGGTGTTGAGGCAGATGGGATATGTGAGTGATGCTTCATGTGTGCATTGTGGCGACGTGGAAAATGCTTTCCATGTGGTGTACTTTTGTCCTTTTTTGGAAAATGTAAGGGTGTGGTTGAGGGGTGTTTTTGGATTATTGGAAGGGGGAAGGGTGGGGGTCCTTAGGGCTTTACTTTTAGACGTGGGAGGAGTGTCTAATGAGGTAGCGAGGGCGTTAAGGTATATAATGGTTGATTTTTTGTATGTTTCTTGGGGAATGAGGGAGGTGGGGGGTAATGTCAGGATCAAGGCCTTAGCGGCGAGTTTTTATAGGTCGGTGGGTAGGAATAGGAGCTTATATGGGGGTCAGTGGGTTGCTCTTTTTCCGGAGAGTTATCGGGGACTGACTGTGGCACGACTACTACAGTTGGTGCCGGGGAAAGGCAGCAAGGGGTTGGCTTCCGGAGGTGAGTGGTGAGTACTTGGAGATGATTGTAGTAAGGAAGAGAGGTGATGGTGGATGCTCCAGTGGTGTATGTGAGATAACATGATGTAAGGCCTGTCTGTGTGAAGGCCTTTGTGTGTGTGTGTGTGTGTGTGTGTGTGTGTGTGTGTGTGTGTGTGTGTGTGTGTGTGTGTGTGTGTGTGTGTGTGTGTGTGTGTGTGTGTGTGTGTGTGTGTGTTGAGTGTGTGTGTTGAGTGTGTGTGTTGTTGCGTGTGGTGTGTGTGTGTGGTGTGTGTCTGTGTGCGTGTCTGTGTGAGAGTCTGTGTGTGTGGGTGGGGTGTTCGGTTTTTGAAATGCGGCTTCTGTGAGAGAGGTGGAGGTTTTTGGTAAGATTTTCTTGATTCTGTGGGTTCGCCAAGGCGTCCTTTCGATACTTTTCAAAGACGGACCAAACAAAATTTTTTTTAGGAAATAATGATGCGGGATTTGTTTTTGTTGCCCCAGAAACTATTGTTAAGATTCCTATCCTATTTAACAACTGTAGTACGGGCGAGGTGCCTGCGTGCATCAGGCTCATGTATTTCCTGTATATTTAACTTTGTCAATGTTAGATGTTTTGTGTACGAGAGTGGGCATTGTACATTGCCCTATTCAGTATTCCTTCCTGTTGGGAAGTTAATGAGGTAGAAACGTATATACACACGGATTAAGGGTATATTTAACCTGTTCATACTGTGTACCTGGTGTGTGATGGGAGGAGGCACACATCTTAGAAAATTTTTTCTTATTTATCATTTATTCTAGAGTATGCAAAGTTCAATATGATGTGTATTTGGGTTATATGGGGTGTGGGGAGTACGATTTAGTCTCCTCGACAACATTGTCAGGAGGTTTTAGTTTTCGAAAATCTATGTAAATAATATGTTACTATACAAAATAATTGTATGAGAAATGTTTTGGTGTATACTTAATGTTTTGTATATAAAGTTTTGTACAAAATATGTATAAGTGTAACAGGTTTTGTTATGTAGCTTTTTTTGTTAAGGAATGCTCAGGTGTAGGTTCTTCTGTTTCATTCCTAGTTAGGCTTGTTTTTTCTCAGTGTTCAGCTTTTTTTAAGTTTTATGTATAACAACATGAAGATTGTATACTGTGTCCTTAAATAAAAATAAAAAAAAAAAAAAAACTGCCACCATCAGCAGCATGTACTACCACCATCAACAGCATGTACTGCCACCATCAGCAGCATGTACTACCACCATCAGCAGCATGTACTGCCACCATCAGCAGCATGTACTACCACCATCAGCAGCATGTACTACCACCATCAGCAGCATGTACTACCACCATCAGCAGCATGTACTACCACCATCAACAGCATGTACTACCACCATCAGCAGCATGTACTACCACCATCAGCAGCATGTACTACCACCATCAGCAGCATGTACTACCACCATCAGCAGCATGTACTACCACCATCAGCAGCATGTACTACCACCATCAACAGCATGTACTACCACCATCAGCAACATGTACTACCACCATCAGCAGCATGTACTACCACCATCAACAGCATGTACTACCACCATCAGCAGCATGTACTACCACCATCAGCAGCATGTACTACCACCATCAGCAGCATGTACTACCACCATCAGCAGCATGTACTACCACCATCAGCAGCATGTACTACCACCATCAGCAGCATGTACTACCACCATCAGCAGCATGTACTACCACCATCAACAGCATGTACTACCACCATCAGCAACATGTACTACCACCATCAGCAGCATGTACTACCACCATCAAAAGCATGTACTACCACCATCAACAGCATGTACTACCACCATCAGCAGCATGTACTACCACCATCAACAGCATGTACTACCACCATCAGCAACATGTACTACCACCATCAGCAGCATGTACTACCACCATCAACAGCATGTACTACCACCATCAGCAGCATGTACTACCACCATTAGCAGCATGTACTACCACCATCAGCAGCATGTACTACCACCATCAGCAGCATGTACTACCACCATCAGCAGCATGTACTACCACCATCAGCAGCATGTACTACCACCATCAGCAGCATGTACTACCACCATCAACAGCATGTACTACCACCATCAGCAGCATGTACTACCACCATCAACAGCATGTACTACCACCATCAGCAGCATGTACTACCACCATCAGCAGCATGTACTACCACCATCAGCAGCATGTACTGCCACCATCAGCAGCATGTACTACCACCATCAACAGCATGTACTACCACCATCAGCAGCATGTACTACCACCATCAACAGCATGTACTACCACCATCAGCAGCATGTACTACCACCATCAACAGCATGTACTACCACCATCAGCAGCATGTACTACCACCATTAGCAGCATGTACTACCACCATCAGCAGCATGTACTACCACCATCAGCAGCATGTACTACCACCATCAGCAGCATGTACTACCACCATCAGCAGCATGTACTACCACCATCAACAGCATGTACTACCACCATCAGCAGCATGTACTACCACCATCAACAGCATGTACTACCACCATCAGCAGCATGTACTACCACCATCAGCAGCATGTACTGCCACCATCAGCAGCATGTACTACCACCATCAACAGCATGTACTACCACCATCAGCAGCATGTACTACCACCATCAGCAGCATGTACTACCACCATCAGCAGCATGTACTACCACCATCAGCAGCATGTACTACCACCATCAAAAGCATGTACTACCACCATCAGCAGCATGTACTACCACCATCAACAGCATGTACTACCACCATCAGCAGCATGTACTACCACCATCAGCAGCATGTACTGCCACCATCAGCAGCATGTACTGCCACCATCAGCAGAATGTACTGCCACCATCAGCAGCATGTACTACCACCATCAGCAGCATGTACTACCACCATCAGCAGCATGTACTGCCACCATCAGCAGCATGTACTACCACCATCAGCAGCATGTACTACCACCATCAGCAGCATGTACTACCACCATCAGCAGCATGTACTACCACCATCAGCAGCATGTACTGCCACCATCAGCAGCATGTACTACCACCATCAGCAGCATGTACTACCACCATCAGCAGCATGTACTGCCACCATCAGCAGCATGTACTACCACCATCAGTAGCATGTACTACCACCATCAGCAGCATGTACTACCACCATCAGCAGCATGTACTACCACCATCAGCAGCATGTACTGCCACCATTAGCAGCATGTACTACCACCATCAGCAGCATGTACTGCCACCATCAGCAGCATGTACTACCACCATCAGCAGCATGTACTACCACCATCAGCAGCATGTACTACCACCATCAGCAGCATGTACTACCACCATCAGCAGCATGTACTGCCACCATCAACAGCATGTACTACCACCATCAACAGCATGTACTACCACCATCAGCAGCATGTACTACCACCATCAGCAGCATGTACTACCACCATCAGCAGCATGTACTACCACCATCAACAGCATGTACTACCACCATCAGCAGCATGTACTACCACCATCAGCAGCATGTACTACCACCATCAGCAGCATGTACTACCACCATCGGTAGCATGTACTACCACCATCAGCATCATGTATTTCTACCATCAACAGCATGTACTACCACCATTAGCAGCATGTACTACCACCATCAGCAACATGTACTACCACCATCAGCAGCACGTACTACCACAATCAGCAGCATGTACTACCATAAGCAGCATGTACTACCACCATTAGCAGCATGTACTACCACCATAAGCAGCACGTACTACCACAGTCAGTAGCATGTACTACCATAAGCAGCATGTACTACCACCATTAGCAGCATGTACTACCACCATCATTAGTATCTACTACCATCAGCAGACTGTACTGCGCCCATCAATAAACTATATTACCACCACTAGCAGACTGTACTACCACCGTCAAGAGCATGTACTACCTCAATCAGCAGACTTCACTATAACCATCTGTAGCATGTACTAACACTATCAACAGCATGTACTCCCACTATCAGCAGACTGCACTGCCACCATCAGCAGACTGTACTACCACCATCAGCAGACTGTTCTTTCACATTCGGCAGACTCTACTACCACCATCAGCACACTGTGCTACCACCATCAGCAGATTGTACTACCACCATCAGCAGACTGCACGACCACCATCAGCATAAAGTACTACCACCTTCAGCAGACTGTACTACCACTATCACCAGATTGTATTACCACCTCAGCAGACTGTACTACCACCATCAGCAGACTGTGCTACCACCATGAACAAACTGTTCTATCACCATCAGCAGACTGTACTACCACCATCAACAGACTGTGCCACCACCATCAGCAGACTGTACTACCACCATCAGCAGACTGTACTACCACCATCAGCAGACTGTACTACCATCATCAGCAGACTGTAGTACCACCATCTGCAGACTGTACTACCACCATCAGCAGACTGTACTACCGCCATCAGCAGACTGTACTACCGCCATCAGCAGACTGTACTACCGCCATCAGCAGACTGTACTAGCACCATCAGCAGACTGTACTACCACCATCAGCAGACTGTGCTACCACCATCAGCAGACTGTACTACCACCATCAGCAGACTGCACTACCGCCATCAGCAGACTGTACTACCACTATTAGCAGACTGTACTACCGCCATCAGCAGACTGTAGTACCACCATCAGCAGACTGTGCTACCACCATCAGTAGACTGTACTACCACCATCAGCAGACTGTACTACCACCATCAGCAGGCTGTACTACCGCCATCAGCAGACTGTACTACCACCATCAGCAGACTGTACTACCACCATCAGCAGACTGTACTACCACCATCAGCAGGCTGTACTACCGCCATCAGCAGACTGTACTACCACCATCAGCAGACTGTACTACCGCCATCAGCAGACTGTACTACCACCATCAGCAGACTGTACTACCACAATCAGCAGACTGTATTACCACCATCAGCAGACTGTACTACCGCCATCAGCAGACTGTACTGCCACCATCAACAGACTGTACTACCGCCATCAGCAGACTGTACTACCACCATCAGCAGACTGTACTACCACCATCAGCAGACTGTACTACCACCATCAGCAGACTGTACTACCGCCATCAGCAGACTGTACTACCACCATCAGCAGACTGTACTACCACCATTAGCAGACTGTATTACCACCATCAGCAGACTGTACTACCGCCATCAGCAGACTGTACTACCACCATCAACAGACTGTACTACCGCCATCAGCAGACTGTACTACCACCATCAGCAGACTGTACTACCACCATCAGCAGACTGTACTACCACCATCAGCAGACTGTACTACCACCATCAGCAGACTGTACTACCACCATCAGCAGACTGTACTACCACCTTCAGCAGACTGTACTACCACCATCAGCAGACTGTACTACCACCATCAGGAGACTGTATTACCACCATCAGCAGACTGTACTACCACCATCAGCAGACTGTACTACCACAATCAGCAGACTGTACTACCACCATCAGCAGACTGTACTACCACCATCAGCAGACTGTACTACCACCATCAGCAGACTGTACTACCACCATCAGCAGACTGTACTACCACCATCAGCAGACTGTACTACCACCATCAGCAGACTGCACTACCACCATCAGCAGATTGTATTACCACCATCAGCAGACTGTACTACCACCATCAGCAGACTGTACTACCACCATCAGCAGACTGTACTACCACCATCAGCAGACTGTACTACCACCATCAGCAGACTGTACTACCACCATCAGCAGACTGTACTACCACCATCAGCAGACTGTACTACCACCATCAGCAGACTGTACTACCACCATCAGCAGACTGTACTACCACCATCAGCAGACTGTACTACCGCCATCAGCAGACTGTACTACCGCCATCAGCAGACTGTACTAGCACCATCAGCAGACTGTACTACCACCATCAGCAGACTGTGCTACCACCATCAGCAGACTGTACTACCACCATCAGCAGACTGCACTACCGCCATCAGCAGACTGTACTACCACTATTAGCAGACTGTACTACCGCCATCAGCAGACTGTAGTACCACCATCAGCAGACTGTGCTACCACCATCAGCAGACTGTACTACCACCATCAGCAGGCTGTACTACCGCCATCAGCAGACTGTACTACCACCATCAGCAGACTGTACTACCACCATCAGCAGACTGTACTACCACCATCAGCAGGCTGTACTACCGCCATCAGCAGACTGTACTACCACCATCAGCAGACTGTACTACCGCCATCAGCAGACTGTACTACCACCATCAGCAGACTGTACTACCACCATCAGCAGACTGTACTACCACCATCAGCAGACTGTACTACCACCATCAGCAGACTGTACTACCACCATCAGCAGACTGTACTACCACCATCAGCAGACTGTACTACCACCATTAGCAGACTGTACTACCACCATCAGCAGACTGTATTACCACCATCAGCAGACTGTACTACCGCCATCAGCAGACTGTACTGCCACCATCAACAGACTGTACTACCGCCATCAGCAGACTGTACTACCACCATCAGCAGACTGTACTACCACCATCAGCAGACTGTACTACCACCATCAGCAGACTGTACTACCGCCATCAGCAGACTGTACTACCACCATCAGCAGACTGTACTACCACCATCAGCAGACTGTATTACCACCATCAGCAGACTGTACTACCGCCATCAGCAGACTGTACTACCACCATCAACAGACTGTACTACCGCCATCAGCAGACTGTACTACCACCATCAGCAGACTGTACTACCACCATCAGCAGACTGTACTACCACCATCAGCAGACTGTACTACCACCATCAGCAGACTGTACTACCACCATCAGCAGACTGTACTACCACCTTCAGCAGACTGTACTACCACCATCAGCAGACTGTACTACCACCATCAGGAGACTGTATTACCACCATCAGCAGACTGTACTACCACCATCAGCAGACTGTACTACCACAATCAGCAGACTGTACTACCACCATCAGCAGACTGTACTACCACCATCAGCAGACTGTACTACCACCATCAGCAGACTGTACTACCACCATCAGCAGACTGTATTACCACCATCAGCAGACTGTACTACCACCATCAGCAGACTGCACTACCACCATCAGCAGACTGTATTACCACCATCAGCAGACTGTACTACCACCATCAGCAGACTGTACTACCACCATCAGCAGACTGTACTACCACCATCAGCAGACTGTACTACCACCATCAGCAGACTGTACTACCACCATCAGCAGACTGTACTACCACCATCAGCAGACTGTACTACCACCATCAGCAGACTGTACTACCACCATCAGCAGACTGTACTACCACCATCAGCAGACTGTATTACCACCATCAGCAGACTGTACTACCGCCATCAGCAGACTGTACTACCACCATCAACAGACTGTACTACCGCCATCAGCAGACTGTACTACCACCATCAGCAGACTGTACTACCACCTTCAGCAGACTGTACTACCACCATCAGCAGACTGTACTACCACCATCAGCAGACTCTATTACCACCATCAGCAGACTGTACTACCACCATCAGCAGACTGTACTACCACAATCAGCAGACTGTACTACCACCATCAGCAGACTGTACTACCACCATCAGCAGACTGTACTACCACCATCAGCAGACTGTATTACCACCATCAGCAGACTGTACTACCACAATCAGCAGACTGTACTACCACAATCAGCAGACTGTACTACCACCATCAGCAGACTGTACTACCACCATCAGCAGACTGTACTACCACCATCAGCAGACTGTACTACCACCATCAGCAGACTGTACTACCACCATCAGCAGACTGTACTACCACCATCAGCAGACTGTACTACCACCATCAGCAGACTGTACTACCACCATCAGCAGACTGTACTACCACCATCAGCAGACTGTACTACCACCATCAGCAGACTGTACTACCGCCATCAGCAGGCTGTACTACCGCCATCAGCAGACTGTACTACCACCATCAGCAGACTGTACTACCACCATCAGCAGACTGTACTACCACCATCAGCAGACTGTACTACCACCATCAGCAGACTGTACTACCACCATCAGCAGACTGTACTACCACCATCAGCAGACTGTACTACCACCATCAGCAGACTGTACTACCACCATCAGCAGACTGTACTACCACCATCAGCAGACTGTACTACCGCCATCAGCAGACTGTACTACCGCCATCAGCAGACTGTACTACCACCATCAGCAGACTGTACTACCACCATCAGCAGACTGTACTACCACCATCAGCAGACTGTACTACCACCATCAGCAGACTGTACTACCACCATCAGCAGACTGTACTACCACCATCAGCAGACTGTACTACCACCATCAGCAGACTGTACTACCTCCATCAGCAGACTGTACTACCGCCATCAGCAGACTGTACTACCATCATCAGCAGACTGTACTACCGCCATCAGCAGACTGTACTACCACCATCAGCAGACTGTACTACCACCATCAGCAGACTGTACTACCACCATCAGCAGACTGTACTACCGCCATCAGCAGACTGTACTACCGCCATCAGCAGACTGTACTACCACCATCAGCAGACTGTACTACCACCATCAGCAGACTGTACTACCGCCATCAGCAGACTGTACTACCACCATCAGCAGACTGTACTACCGCCATCAGCAGACTGTACTACCGCCATCAGCAGACTGTACTACCACCATCAGCAGACTGTACTACCGCCATCAGCAGACTGTACTACCACTATCAGCAGACTGTACTACCACCATCAGCAGACTGTACTACCACCATCAGCAGACTGTACTACCACCATCAGCAGACTGTACTACCACCATCAGCAGACTGTACTACCACCATCAGCAGACTGTACTACCACCATTAGCAGACTGTACTACCACCATCAGCAGACTGTATTACCACCATCAGCAGACTGTACTACCGCCATCAGCAGACTGTACTGCCACCATCAACAGACTGTACTACCGCCATCAGCAGACTGTACTACCACCATCAGCAGACTGTACTACCACCATCAGCAGACTGTACTACCACCATCAGCAGACTGTACTACCGCCATCAGCAGACTGTACTACCACCATCAGCAGACTGTACTACCACCATCAGCAGACTGTATTACCACCATCAGCAGACTGTACTACCGCCATCAGCAGACTGTACTACCACCATCAACAGACTGTACTACCGCCATCAGCAGACTGTACTACCACCATCAGCAGACTGTACTACCACCATCAGCAGACTGTACTACCACCATCAGCAGACTGTACTACCACCATCAGCAGACTGTACTACCACCATCAGCAGACTGTACTACCACCTTCAGCAGACTGTACTACCACCATCAGCAGACTGTACTACCACCATCAGGAGACTGTATTACCACCATCAGCAGACTGTACTACCACCATCAGCAGACTGTACTACCACAATCAGCAGACTGTACTACCACCATCAGCAGACTGTACTACCACCATCAGCAGACTGTACTACCACCATCAGCAGACTGTACTACAACCATCAGCAGACTGTATTACCACCATCAGCAGACTGTACTACCACCATCAGCAGACTGCACTACCACCATCAGCAGACTGTATTACCACCATCAGCAGACTGTACTACCACCATCAGCAGACTGTACTACCACCATCAGCAGACTGTACTACCACCATCAGCAGACTGTACTACCACCATCAGCAGACTGTACTACCACCATCAGCAGACTGTACTACCACCATCAGCAGACTGTACTACCACCATCAGCAGACTGTACTACCACCATCAGCAGACTGTACTACCACCATCAGCAGACTGTATTACCACCATCAGCAGACTGTACTACCGCCATCAGCAGACTGTACTACCACCATCAACAGACTGTACTACTGCCATCAGCAGACTGTACTACCACCATCAGCAGACTGTACTACCACCTTCAGCAGACTGTACTACCACCATCAGCAGACTGTACTACCACCATCAGCAGACTCTATTACCACCATCAGCAGACTGTACTACCACCATCAGCAGACTGTACTACCACAATCAGCAGACTGTACTACCACCATCAGCAGACTGTACTACCACCATCAGCAGACTGTACTACCACCATCAGCAGACTGTATTACCACCATCAGCAGACTGTACTACCACAATCAGCAGACTGTACTACCACAATCAGCAGACTGTACTACCACCATCAGCAGACTGTACTACCACCATCAGCAGACTGTACTACCACCATCAGCAGACTGTACTACCACCATCAGCAGACTGTACTACCACCATCAGCAGACTGTACTACCACCATCAGCAGACTGTACTACCACCATCAGCAGACTGTACTACCGCCATCAGCAGGCTGTACTACCGCCATCAGCAGACTGTACTACCACCATCAGCAGACTGTACTACCACCATCAGCAGACTGTACTACCACCATCAGCAGACTGTACTACCACCATCAGCAGACTGTACTACCACCATCAGCAGACTGTACTACCACCATCAGCAGACTGTACTACCACCATCAGCAGACTGTACTACCACCATCAGCAGACTGTACTACCACCATCAGCAGACTGTACTACCACCATCAGCAGACTGTACTACCGCCATCAGCAGACTGTACTACCGCCATCAGCAGACTGTACTACCACCATCAGCAGACTGTACTACCACCATCAGCAGACTGTACTACCACCATCAGCAGACTGTACTACCACCATCAGCAGACTGTACTACCACCATCAGCAGACTGTACTACCACCATCAGCAGACTGTACTACCGCCATCAGCAGACTGTACTACCACCATCAGCAGACTGTACTACCGCCATCAGCAGACTGTACTACCACCATCAGCAGACTGTACTACCACCATCAGCAGACTGTACTACCACCATCAGCAGACTGTACTACCGCCATCAGCAGACTGTACTACCGCCATCAGCAGACTGTACTACCACCATCAGCAGACTGTACTACCACCATCAGCAGACTGTACTACCGCCATCAGCAGACTGTACTACCACCATCAGCAGACTGTACTACCACCATCAGCAGACTGTACTACCACCATCAGCAGACTGTACTACCACCATCAGCAGACTGTACTACCACCATCAGCAGACTGTACTACCATCATCAGCAGACTGTACTACCACCATCAGCAGACTGTACTACCACCATCAGCAGACTGTACTACCACCATCAGCAGATTGTACTACCGCCATCAGCAGACTGTACTACCATCATCAGCAGACTGTACTACCACCATCAGCAGACTGTACTACCACCATCAGCAGACTGTACTACCACCATCAGCAGATTGTACTACCGCCATCAGCAGACTGTACTACCACCATCAGCAGACTGTACTACCACCATCAGCAGACTGTACTACCACCATCAGCAGACTGTACTACCACCATCAGCAGACTGTACTACCACCATCAGCAGACTGTACTACCACCATCAGCAGACTGTACTACCACCATCAGCAGACTGTACTACCACCATCAGCAGACTGTACTACCACCATCAGCAGACTGTACTTCCACCATCAGCAGACTGTACTACCACCATCACTTTCACTGATTTACTTACAAGAGAACAAGTTAGTTATTCATAGCTTTGTAAACTTCGTTGACCTGAGTCATTCTGCTCCTCCCCCCCCCCCCTCTCTCTCTCTCTCTCTCTCTCTCTCTCTCTCTCTCTCTCTCTCTCTCTCTCTCTCTCTCTCTCTCTCTCTCTCTCTCTCTCTCTCTCGTACAAAACTTCCACTGTCTTTGTCTTTGCTGTCAAGTTTAGTTTCCTTCATTGTTTTTCTTTTAAGTGTTTCGGTGTCTGTAGTTCTCAACTTTTTCCTGCCAAATATTTTCCAATATTTTCTAGTCTACTCTTTTTTTTTTTTTTTTTTGGTATCTTACCTTTTTTGTCTTTCATGCATTCCTCCCACACGCTTTCGTTTTCTTTATAATCTTTTGCTGTTAATTTCTCTCATATCTCCCATTTTTTTCTTCATCGTTACCAGATTTCTATCTTTCATTTTCATTCTCTTCTTCATCAAACATTTCTATTGTTTTCTCTCCTGTGTTTATTCTTACTACTCTTCTTTTTCTCCCTTTTTATTTAATTTCATTTAAGTTGTATTTTTTTTTTTTGAGCCAGACTGCCGTGCTCTCATGGCTGGTTCTTCCCCAGAATAAGTCAGACACTGGACGATCACAACTCAACTTGATCGGAAAACACCATAAGACAGAATAAGACGCAATACCGTGACTGGAACAATACACGAATACCTCACACAATATAGGAGAGAGAGAGAGCAAGAGAGAGAGAGAGAGAGAGAGAGAGAGAGAGAGAGAGAGAGAGAGAGAGAGAGAGAGAGAGAGAGAGAGAGAGAGAGAAACTTACGACAACGATGACCCGTAGGACCTGCAGAACGTTCTGATGACAGCCGAAAAAAATAATCACGTATTTGATTTCCCAGGATGATGAGACGTATGAGTAAATCCCTCTACAACATATTAAGAAGTATAAGCAACAGGAGTCCAAAGGTTATGCTACAGCTCTACCCATCATCAGTAAGGCCTCACTTAGATTATGCAGCTCAGTTCTGGTCTCCAAACTCAGAATGAAAATAAATTCGTTAGAAAACGTTCCGAGAAGAATGACAAAAAGTAGTCATTGCATATGAAATCTTCCATACGAAGAAAGATTGAAATCCCTTAACCTTCATTCTCTTGTAAGACACAGAATGAGGGGGTCACATGATATTAGTGTATAAGTGGAAGATGGGTATAAATAAAGGATATATAAATATGGGTCTGAGGATATCCCTTCACGAAAGAACTCGATATAATGAATTTAAATTGGATAAATTTACATTTAGAGAGGATATAGGAAAGTATTGGTTTGGAAATAAAGTAGTCGATGAGCAGAATTGTCTGCTTAATAACCTATTGATGCTAATACCTTGTGTAGCTTCAAATATAGGTATTTAAGACTCAATTCTTATGCTTCAACTTGTGGGGGAAAGCCCTCAAAAAAAAGAAAGGAGGGGGGGGGGGTTATGATTGTTCAGATATCAAGGAACCATTAGCGTGTTACCGCCCGCACTACCATCTAGCGGGCTGAGGCTAAACTTCAGTTCCTCGGGTCTGATTTGCTTTGATTTCTACTCTTTTCAGTATTAACCTTACCTGGTGTGTGTTGAAGTTTGGAGAAGCACTTCACCTCCACTCTTCTCCTGATCAGGTAAAGTGATCTACCAGCAGGATTTCTGTTCTTTGTTACTAATTTACCTGGTTACCAGTAATGACATCCAAGTCGAATACCACCCTTTGTCTTTCTTCAATGTTATACTTATTTAACCCTTAAGTAACCAGGTTTTTTTTTATCAGCTCTGCTGGCCTGGTCAACCAGGATAGACGGCTAGTTAATTGCAGCAAGATAACTGTCAACAGGACATGTTAGGACATAACGACTCCTCATCTCTTTGATATCTGAAGTGTGGTACTGTGACCAAGTATTGATAGGATTTCCAGGATATCGGACGTTCATTACCACTCAGGATAACCAACACCATTTCTTCTAAAAACATCACCGAAGACCATCCTAGACATAAGATAATCCTGTCACAACATCATACTGGAACAGCGGATAATTTTATTTTACTTAATTTTAATTAAAATACTTTTAAATATCTTAGTTATTATTCCTCAAGCTATTCATGAATTATTTTTTCAATTTTTTGTTCAGGCAGAAGGCGTTCCACTGACAAATTTCATATCGTTCCAGACCATAGAGATGAACTCTTCTCCAGACTGAGGGACTAACCACCTCAAATACTGTTTCTCCAAGGTTGATGGACTGATTGCATTATCTTCATTTCACTACTACACCTGTTACCTCTGTATTTGACTAAAGAAGCCTGCTGTGTAGGCGAAACGTTCCAGCAATAAAGATACCCAACTGTTACACAAGTCTGACTTTGTCAATGGTCCAAGTCGGACCGAAACGTCGTCGTAAGCTTCTGTCTTTTATGTGCGGGTTATTTGTGTATCGTTCCAGTCACGGTATTGTGCCTTTTTGTTATTTACTTAATTATTAACTTGTCGGCATTTTATATCATTTTCAACATAACTGTCAGACACTGCAGCACAACGATATTTCGGTACAGAGGACATAGTTATGAGAGGAGGGTTGGTTTCCAGAGGAACCTGTCTTTTTACTTTTAGTAAATTCCGTCCCCTGCAACTACTTCGAGATCTTCCACTTCACCTTCGACAGCATTTAAGACTCCATTCTCATGCTTCAGCATCATATCGTTCCACACCATGAAGCCGAGCTCTTCTCCAGGCTGAGACTGACCACCTTAAAAACTATTTCTCCAAGGCTGATGGACTGATTACATCTTCATTTCACTACTACACCTGCTGCCTCTGTTTTTGACTGAAGAATCCTAATGTGTAAGCGAAACGTTTCAACAATAATGATACCCAACTGTTGTATACGTCTTAATCATCAACCTGTCGGTATTTTATACCAATTGCAATATAACTGTCAGACACTGTAGCACAACGGTATTTTGGTACATTCTTTACTTGACTCTCCACTTGACACTGCTCCCTATATATACTCGTGTATTCTCTACTGAGGTAGATCTGTTTGTAACTTGATAAATCCCACTGTGTGGGCGAAACGTAGTCGATAAAGGATAACATTATACAGCATTTGTTTCTGTTTCCTTCGTGTCAGTATTTTATACCATTTATCTCCTAGGGGATAATAACGAGCGCACCGCTTGTCCACAACAAAACATCCGATGCTCATACGCTGCTGAGGGATTTCATTTTCTTGAAGGAGCTCCTGAGACTAGCACTATTACGGAGTACTGTAAAGAAAAATATTTATATAAAATAACGCTCCATATATCATGTCATTTTCCGTGTGGTATAGGGAAAGCGAACGCGTTTTATTCCTGTGTTAGGCAGTGGCCAGAACAGGAGCAGATGAGAGGTGTTTAGTTCACTACCAGACGAGTGGTGACGGAGGTAAGTCATCATGTTTGGGCGGTAGTTTGAGTAGGTAATTTTGGTAATTTTTTCTTTAGTGTATACTAAAGGTGCTTGTGTTTAATTACTCTCGTGTTTATTGGTAAAGCCCTAGTATGCAGGGGCCTGTGTTTATGCGAGAGTACTGGATGGTGTTTTGCCTGCTGGTAATTAGTCTACCAGGCAGAAGTGAAGAGAGGGGTGTGTATGTCATGGAGCCTCCCTGTTCATAAATGTTCATTTATTTTGTTTAACTCATTAGTAGCAGTGTGCTAGTGAGCTAATGTGAACTGGAGTGTGGTGGTTTTTGTAGTAGTTGTAAGTGGTATATAAGTTACTCATTATTATATAGAAATATTTTTATATAAGTGAGATTTTGTGTCCTTCCTTATAGTAATAATTAATATTGTTTAATATGAGTACATGCTGGCCCAAGGTTTGCTCTATTTCAGCGTAATTTTATAACCAGTAGACAGCAGTGTAAGCAGCCTTTAGGAGCTAGGAATATTTTATTTAAGTTACGACATCACAGTCGTAACGAGCACCTTTCACTATAAATGACCTGTTATTCAGAAACTGCTAGAGAAACCTGAATTGATGGTCTCTCAGTCCCAGAGGCTGGCCACGATGAGCACCAGTCCCCATCCACGTTGTATCAGACTTTCTCCAGGTCGTAGCATCAGCTTAACCAGGGAATCTGTCATCAGCTGGAACTTACAGGAGCAGAACTGTACCGATAGATGCAGCCTCTCACATCCAAGTATCGATATCAGGTGAGAGTTCACCGTCTTCATCAATCTGCAGACAAATTTCGTTCAGGAGAACAGACGGTGGTTCGCCCCCTCAGGTGGAGAATAGAAATGAGAGCTTTTTGCTTTAGTATAGTCATCCAACCTCTCTTCAGATTAGTAGTTAATTACTCATTGCACGGAGTATTTTAAACATAAAAATACAAATTAAATGAAAACATAACATACTCGTAATTTATCTAGTTATAAATAAGTTGCATATTTACTTATAGCAACAAAATCGATTTTTAATTTACTATCTGTTGTTCCATTGGCCGTACCTACTCTCAATTTACTTATGAATTAATGATACTTTAACCAATCAGACCTGTCACATACCTAGTAAATAACAGCAAGAATATTATGTTCTGACTTTATGTTGAAATTCTAATTATTTGATAAGTAACTAGCTTACGAATCTGAGAACGGGTTGCCCGATATCAGCTCCCCAGGCGAGAGCTGTAACAGTAGCTCAGATGTGGTATGAGTTTTCTTGGCTCAACCTCGATATAGATTGAAAGATCTATTGTTATCTGTATCTCCCATGTATTCCTCCTCCTCCTTCCTCCTTCTCCTCCCCCCCCCACCCATTTCTTTTTCTCTTCCTCTTTATCCACCGTTCGTCCTCCGCCTTCTTACTGGCAGTCACGAGACAAAATAGGCTCTTCGCGTCTCCCGTGGTCCGTCCGGTGCATTGAGGGTTGAAGGGAATTCTGGCGAGCTGTCTTGTTGTTGGAGGTATGGCAAGGACTGCCCACAAAGATGTGAATAGAAATACCACACAAGTACAAGCCTCTATTGTACACAGAGTTTCGTTTAGGACAAGATATATCAAGCAGATTGAAAGGAACAACAATTTATGAGGTTTTTACATCCCGTCGCAGCGAGAGGCGGGATTGAGGAGGGAATCCGTCCTCCAAATGGCCCGTTCTTTTTCCGGCGTGTTAGAGCACGTCAACTACTGCACAATATAAGACGATATGAATGGAGGCTCACTTTTATTGTTAGTAATTCAAGGTTAGGTTAAGTTAAGTTACTCCTTCATTTACGTTTGATCTAGCCTTTGTTTACGAATAGTTACTAGCCAGCAATCTAATTACATTAACAGGAGGGCAACGTCTGGCAGAAAGGACATCGTTGTCTATTCAAGAGTTGGAAACACAACTATCGTTAGTTACTTTGCCCGATTTGGACTATTTTTGTGGGTGATGGGAAACGAGGACTGGTGTGGAAGGTGATACATTGGTGATGCTATGATTGAACGCTAGCAAGGCCAGTGTCAAAAGTTAAGGCTCTGAGGAAAAAAACTTATGAAAGTTTGTAGACTTTACTAAAATTCAGTAAGACCTGACAAACAGGAATATATTTTTAGTTAAACCTTCTCGTTCAGAATTGATAACATCGTTCTTACTTGAAGAAAAATAAAATAAAGAAAAGCATATCTGCGACACTGACACTTTTGTCATTATCATTCAAGAGTTTTGCTAATATATGCCGCGATCTTTTCACTGAAATACGACTTGAAATAAATATAACTGTCACTAAAAAAGCTTCACATCTTAGATGTCGTCTATCAGGCCATTTATCCATTTCATTAAACTTGATCCTATTTCTCGGCCACCTACTTTTCATGTAATTGTTTGACGATGCAGTGTGCCTGAGTTCCGTCTACAGTGATTTCATATATTGTCTACAACAGCTGTCTACTCTTTCAAAGTAAAAAAAACTTTCATTATAATTTCACGTAGAATATGCTATATTGAAAAATAATAAATAATTTGATGCAGTAAATGCGTTTTCTTTTTTTAATAAAAAAGTTAGCAGCTATAAGAGTGTCATTAAAAAGTAATGTCAATTGTGGGTCCTCACATGAATCAACTCTCTCTCTCTCTCTCTCTCCCCTTCTTCTCCTTAAATAATTTACCAGGAGGAACATACAGTAATATGAACAAACATAGAGATATAAAAGCTTATGCAAATTAGAAGAAGATACAATAATGGCAAGTTTCTGCAGGAAGCTTCAGATAAATCATGCGCACGTAGTGATAAACACATGATGGAGCCTCACACTGAAAAATGCCACTTAGTGGATATAAGCGAAAGTAGAAGCTCACCCCAAGAAAAAGAGTTTTCATTAAGAAGTTCTTGGTGTGATTCGACAGTGGTTCAGCAGGGACCGAAACGTCGTTATAAGTTTCCTCTCCTAAGTGCTGGTTATTTGTCAACTCCTCCAGCCACTATAGTGAGACTAAATATTTTTAACTTTCACACTAAAATGACAAACCCCAACAAGCTCTTCACACATGATGGTAAATGCTGAAGACAAAAACAAAAATGTTTGTATCATGGAGTTGCAACTGGCAGGAGGAGGTTCAGTCTCCAGTCCTCCTCCCACAGTCTCACGATAAGACGAGAATCTCATTTTATGTGTCACATCAACACTGAAATGGTTTCCGTCTTACTCTGGTGAGCAGTGAAGAAGACTTTGCTATTTTTTTCTGCACTCTTGAAGCTTCTGAAAAACGCTTACTATTTGCGTGCAAATCTTTGTTTATGAGTGTAAACATGAGATCGTGATATTTATTAATGGTTTGATTTAACATTTGCCAGTATTTCTTATATTGTTTGTTTCCTTGAATTTGAGTCATGTAGCTCGGGAGCTTCTTTACCAGTTTACCATCATCTCTTTAGGAAACGTTTTACCAGCCAGTGGCTTCTTCAGTCCAATACAGAGAGGAACGGTGGAAGATGAGGAGAAATTTGATGTAATCAGTAGTTACGACAACACCACTCCAAGTGATTTTTTTTTTTAGTGGCAGGAAACGAAGAAAGAAAGCGGAAGGAAATAACCAAAATGGTCTACCACCTTGGAGCCTTGTGGTACTGGAGGCACAGCCACTGGGCTCCCATGGCCCTCCAGAACCACAACTACTGATGCCAACAACAAAATATCCCTAACAAACAAACAGTATAACCATCAGTGGACTTTAGAGGGGTCAAATGGGATGCTTGCAGCCTTCAC
The DNA here is from genome assembly GCF_038502225.1 of Cherax quadricarinatus. Taxonomy (NCBI): domain Eukaryota; kingdom Metazoa; phylum Arthropoda; class Malacostraca; order Decapoda; family Parastacidae; genus Cherax; species Cherax quadricarinatus. The sequence continues at coordinate 71,574,526 of NC_091292.1, forward strand.
AGATACCCATACAAAAGACCACTTTGACAACGGAATATGGCTAACTAGGTACAACCTTTTTAGATGCAACAGAAAAAACAGGCAATAAGTGTTGGGGGGTGGGGTGGCCTGTCTGTCAGACAGATGTAAACCACAGCACTGTATCATCCTTTGCAGACGATACTAGGACCTGCACGAGATTGTCATCCATTGAAGACACGGTAAACCTCCTAGAAGATATAAACCAAGTTTTCCAATAGGCAAAAGAAAATATGAAGTTCAATGAGGACAAATTCTAACTACTCCGTTATGGAAAACTGGAGGAGATAATAACCTGAACTGAGTATACTACAAGCTCTAATCATACAGTAGACGGAAAAAGTAATGTGAAGGACCTGGGAGTGGTAATGTCTGAGGATTTCACCTTCAAAGATCACAAAAATGCCACTATCACACCTGCGAAGAAAATGATACGATGGATAATGAGAACATTCAAAACAAGAGATGCTAGGCCAATGATGATCCTTTTTAAATCACTTGTTCTCTCTATGCCGCAATACTGCTGTACATTAACATCTCCATTTAAAGCAGGTGAAACTGCAGAACTAGAGAGTGTACAGAGAACCTTTACTGCACATATAAGTTCCATGAAACATCTTAACTAGTGAGAACGCTTGGAAGCACTTGATTTGTACTTACTGGAGCACAGACGAGACAGAGATACATCATAATCTACACTTGGTAAATCCTAGAAGGAATGGTCGCTAATCTGCGCAAAGAAATCACTGCCTACGAAAACAAAAGATTTGGCAGGCAGTGCAAAATACCCCCATTGGTACATTGGTACACCCCCAATGGCACATTGGTACACTAAGAGAAAACACAGTAAGTGTCCGAGGCCCAAGGCTGTTCAACAGCCTCCCACCAGCCATAAATGTAATTACCAATAGACCCCTGGCTATTAGTCGGTGTTGGATCAGCCGGGATGTGGTTTGTATATTGGACTACGTGCGGCCAGCAGTAACAGACCGGTTAATCACGCCGTGATCCACCGGGATGTCTGGTCGTGGACCGGGCCGAGGGAACGTTGACCCCCGGAATACACTCCAGGTAGACAGGTAGGGACTGATTACATCAAACTCTTCATATCCCACCGTTCTTCTCTGTATTGGACTGAAGAAACCATTGGCTAGCGAAACGTTTCCTCAGTAAAGTATCTCATTCTTTAACCATTTACATCATCATCTCTAATCATCATAAGTCTACACAGAACAAACAACAAAGACAACAAACTGTTATATAACTTAGATTCTGAAGTTCCATCAGCGTTACTCTCCAAGGCCGATCTTTTTTAATATTTGTCAATTATTTATTCTTATCACTCTAGTTTTCAGAACGCTTAAAGTACTTATTAACACTAGAAATACTATCACTATTTTAAGTAGTCTCAAATTCCTCTAGTGACTATTTACGAGAATGTCGCATTGTTGCGTAGTTGCTTTAACACAAAAAAATTATTCTCCTCCGGCAGTCATATTCTCTCTTTGCCAAAAAAAAAAAAAAAAAAAAAAGATCTTGTGTGTGAATATCTGGTCTGAGTGTGAGGTCTACCATGCTGGACACTCCATCGTCACCCATACTTTCCTTTCAGTTTCTTTATCTAATGAACTACGCTCAGAAGGCCATTCATCTCGACGTAGCGTCATCTCCTGTAGTCTGGCTTCTCCCTCCCTTCACGTGCACCCTTCCAGGGTTGTTTTTCCCGGGTATTCCAACGTGATCACTTTCACCCTGAGAGGACCCATTGTCTGTTTCTCCTATATCTGATACCCCAAGAGGGAAGGTCAGGTGAAGTTCCGCTGATTCATCTCCTTGTACACCTCTTTTCATGTTGCTGATGCGTCGGGGAAAAGTTTTCCAATACGTCTTCCATCATTCTAGTTCTCCATGTGTCTGGTCCACCATGTGGATCTCTAGCTCTTCCAGATTATTTCCTTACAGTCTAGCACGACCAGTCTGTTATAGTCGTATGGCCTCTCTGTCATTTCTACTGTGGTGGATACCACGACGGTGTGTGTGTTTGTGTTTGTGTTTGTGTGTTTGTGTGTGTATGTGTGTGAGTGTGAGTGTTTGTGTGTGTATGTGTGTGTGTGTGTGTGTGTGTGTGTGTGTGTGTGTGTGTGTGTGTGTGTGTGTGTGTGTGTGTCTGTGTGCGCTTGTGAGGTTGTTTTCACACCCTTGCCCCTGTACACTATGCAAGCATCCATATTACTATACCGTAGTTGGAGAACTCTCGGTAGACTGTAACACCACCACTTATATTTACACCACCACCCATGTTTACACCACCACCCATGTTTACACCACCACCCATGTTTACACCACCACCCATGTTTACACCACCACCCATGTTTACATCACCACCCATGTTTACACTACCACCCATATTTACAACATCACTTATGTTTACAAATCACCCATGTTTACGCCACATCCCATGTTTACGAATATTACCCAAGTTTACTCCACCACCTACGTTTACACCACAATCCATGTTTATACTACAACCTATGTTTATAAACACTCACCATGTATAATAAACACAACCCATGTTTACCACCCATGTTTAAACCACTACCTATGTTTACACCCCTGCCGATGTTTACACTCATGCCCATGTTTACATCACCACCTATGTTTATAAATACCTCCCATGTAGATGAACTCCGCTCATGTTTACACTACCACCCATATTTACCCCATCGACTATGTTTACACCACCGACCATATTTACACTACCACCCATGTTTATAAACACCCCATGTTATAAACACCACTCATGTTTACCGCACCACCCATGTTTACATCACCGCTCACATTTACACCACTCATGTTTACACAACCCATGTTTGCAATACTACTTATGTTTATGAACACCACTCATGTTTACTTCACCACCCATGCTTACATCACCACCCATGTTTACCCTGCTGTCCATGTTCATACCACCACCCATGTTTACACCACCCATTTAAACCACCACTCATGTTTACTCCACCACTCATATTTATACCAACGACCATGTTTATACCACTCGTATAATGTTTGCAACATCCATGTTTACGACACCGATCATGATTATAACACCTATGTTTACCGCACACATGTTTGCAACATCCATGTTTACCCAACACATATTTACAACACTACTCATGTTTACATAAAACACTTCTCATTACCATCCAATACAATTTTTTTAACCAATAATTACATTTAAAACGATAAACAGCAAAAAAAAAGTTGAATAAACCAAAAAAATAAGCTTTTTAAACTAGATCTCTCATTATTGACGGAGGTTGAGAGGATTCACGATTGAAATGCACTTTTGTCAACCCATCCACCATTTGTCCACATTCACCCCATTAGAGCTTCGCGTTAACTCCCCTTGTTCGGGAAATATTTAATGGGGGTTTGAAGCCTTTCTATTGCACTGGGTTGCACATAACCTCTCCACCACCAGACTACAATACTTTAATCACTATAATGGGAATTGAAATCAATTTCCAACTTATTTACGTTGAGAGAAATACAACCCCCGGTGTATAGATGCTGTGTGTATTCTTGTAATGGAAATATTATGCCCTGGTAAAAGAGAATGATCCGACCGTTGTTAAGTGTTGTCTGACAAATACTCTCAGTATCCAGGTGAAATGTGAGTTGTATAACAACTGGGGAGGGTTGGGGGTAATGGTGGGTTGTGATTGTTGTTGTGTGGGACGAGGGGAGTTGCAATTGTTGTTGTAGGGGATGAAGGGGTTGTAATTGTTGTTGAAGGGGATGAGAGGTTGTAATTGTTGTTGTAGGGGATGAAGGGTAGTAATTAAATTGTTGTTGTACGAGATGAGGTGTAGTTATTGTTGTTGTAGTGGATGAGGGATTGTAATTATTGTATTTGTAGGAGATGAGGGGGTTGTAATTGTTGTTGAAGGGGATGAGGGGTTGTAATTGTTGTTGTAGGGGATGAGGGGTTGTAATTGTTGTTGTAGGGGATGAGGGGTTGTAATTGTTGTTGTAAAGGATGTGGGGTTGTAATTGTTGTTGTAGGAGATAAGGCGTTGTAATTGTTGTTGTAGGGGATGAGGGGTTGTAATTGCTGTTGTAGGGGATGAGGGGTTGTCATTGTTGTCGTATGGGATGAGGGGTTGTAAATGTTGTTGAGGGGATGAGGGATTGTAATTGTTGTTGTAGGGGATGAGGGGTTGTAATTGTTGTTGGATGGGATGAGGGGTTTTAATTGTTGTTGTAAGGGATGATGGGTTGTAATTGTTGTTGTAGAGGATGTGGGGTTGTAATTGTTGTTGTAAGGGATGATGGGTTGTAATTGTTGTTGTAAGGGATGAGAGGGCTGTTTTTGTTGTTTTAGAGAAATGAGGGGGTTGTGATTGTTGCTATTGTTGTTTTAAGGGGATGAGAAGATTGTGATTGTTGTTGGAGTAGGGGATGACGGGGGTTGTAATTGTTGTTGAAGGGGATGAACTGTAGGTATTGCTCTTGTAGGTGATGAGGGGTAGTTATTATTGTTGTAGGGGGTGAGAGGTTGTAATTGTTGTTGTTGTATGGGATAAGGGCTAGTAATTGTTGTTGTAGAAGATGACGGGTAGTAATTGTTGTTGTAGGGGATGAGGGGCTGTTATTGTTGCTGTTGTTGTTTTAAGGGGATGAGAGGGTTGTGATTATTGTTTTTGTTTTCGGGGAAGGGGCTTGTAATTGTTGTTGTTGTTTTATTGGGGTTGATGGGTTACAATTGTTGTTGTTCGTGTAGAGGGATGAAGGCTTATGATTGTTATTGTAGCTAGATGAAGGGATTGTAATTAGTATTGTTACTGTAAGGGATGAGGATTGTTGTTGTTGTTGATGTTGTTGCTGTAAGGCATAAGATTTATTGTTGATGCTGTAAGGGATGGGGGTTGTTGTTGTAAGGAATAGGATTGTTGTTGCTCTAAGGGATGCTGATTGTTGTTGTAAGGAATAGGGATTGTTGTTGTTGTAAGGGATAGGGATTGGTGTTGTTGTAAGGGATGGGAATTGCTCTTGTTGTAAGGGATAGGGATTGGTGTTGTTGTAAGGGATAGGGATTGTTGCTCTTTTAAAGAATGGGGATTGTTTTTGGTGTTGCTATAAAGGACAAGTATTTTTAATATTGTTGTTATAGGGTGATGTGGTAGTTATGATTGTTGTTTATGTAAAGATGGCTGCAGTGTGGGGAGGGTTGTGATTGTTGTTGTGGGAGAGAGATTAGGATTGTGGTTGTTGTTGTTGTTGTTGTACAGATGTTTATACATTAATAAACTCATCATACAGAGAAGAAATACACTAATTATACAACACACGGATACACTTATACAGTGGATTAATATACACTTACAACAAGGATTAATACACTTGTACATTAGATTAATACAGTTACACTGCATTAATTGAAATTAATACACTGTTTAATACAATATTAATCCACTGTTATACAGAGTATTAATACACTGTTATAGAATGAATATACATAGCTACGTCATCACACGTCTTTCCAACACACAAGATAAACATAAATCTGAGTATCGATCAGTTTTGTCAATGACGTATTTGTTTATGTTAGTGACGTAATTTCTATGTCACTGGCGTAATGTTAATGAGGTATTTTTTAATGATAGAGACGTAATTATTATGTTAGTGACGAACATTTTATGTCAGTGACGTAATTTTTTAATGTTGATGACGTCATATTTTTTTGTCAGTAACGTAATTTTTTTTAGAGACGTAATTTTTAATTTTTATGTCAGTGACCGCTACTGGGTCCTCCCTCTCCATGCTCCATGAGCTTTATCATACCTCGTCTTAAAACTATGTATAGTTCCTGCATCCACTACATCGCTTGCCAGACTATTCCACTTCCTAACAACTCTGTGGCTGAAGAAATACTTCCTAACATCCTTTTGATTCATCTGAGTCTTCAACTTCCAATTGTGACCCCTTGTTTCCGTGTCCCATCTCTGGAGCATCCTGTCTCTGTCCACCTTGTCTATTCCACGCAGTATTTTGTATGTCGTTATCATGTCTTCCCTGACCCTCCTGTCCTCCAGTGTCAGACCGATTTCCTTTAACCTTTCTTCATAGGACATTCCCTATAGCTCTGGAACTAGCCTTGTTGCAAACCTTTGCACTTTCTCTAATTTCTTGACGTGTTTGACCAGGTGTGGGTTCCAAACTGGTGCTGCGTACTCCAGTATGGGCCTGACGTACACAGTGTATAAAGTCTTGAACGATTCCTTACTGAGGTACCGGAACGCTATTCTCAGGTTTGCCAGGCGCCCATATGCCACAGCAGTTATCTGGTTAATATGCACTTCAGGAGATGTTCTCGGTATTATACTCACCCAAAGATCATTTTCCTTGAGTGAGGTTTGCAGTCTTTGGCCACCTAGCCTATACTCTGTCTGCAGTCTTCTTTATGACACAGGATTTGCCTTCCATGAATCTGTGCTGGTTGTCGTTTATAAGCATGTTCCGTTCTAATTGCTCCACCACTCTCCTCATGATAATCTTCTCCATGACTTTGCATACCATACACGTCGGTGACACCAGTCTATAGTGTAGTGCCTCGTGTCTGTCTCCTTTCTTAAAAATGGAGACTGCATTTGCTGTCTTCCATACCTCACAGAGTTGTCTAGTTTCAATGGATGTGTTGAAAATTGTTGTTAGTGGCACTCACAGCGTCTCTGCTCCCTCTCTAAGGACCCATAGAGAGATGTCTGGTCCCACCGTCTTTGAGGTATCAAGGTCACTTATTTGCTTCTTCACCTCCTTGGTTGTGTGTATTTTATCCAACACTTGTTGGTGTATTCCCCTGTTCTGACTTCCCGGAGTCTTCTCTGACTCAATTGTAAATGCTTCCTTAAATCTCATGTTGAGCTCCTTACATACTTCTTGGTCGTTTCTTGTGAGCTTCCCACCTTTCCTCAGCCTGATTACCTGGTCCCTGACTGTTGTTTTCCTCCTGATGCGGCTATACAATAGCTTCTGATTAGACTTGACTTTTGAAGCTATATCATTTTCGTATTGTCGCTGGGCCTCCCTCCTTATCTGTGCATACTCGTTTCTGGCTCTTCGACTAATCTCTGTTTTCCTGGGTACTTTGCCTTCTGTACTTTTTCCATTGTCTAGTGCACTTAGTTTTTGACCCCCCCACCCCTTTGGATAAACCAAAGGCTCGTTCTGGTCTTCCCATTATTTATGTTGCCCTTAAGAACAAACCTTTCCTCTGCCTCCTTGCATTTCGTTGTTACGTAGTCCATCATTTCGTTTACTGATTTTCCTACCAATTCTCTTTTCCACTGATTCTCCTTCAGGAAGTTCCTCATACCTGTGTAGTCTCCTCTTTTGTAGTTTGGCTTTTCCCATCCTACTCCTGTTACCCTCTCCATTTGTAACTCTATTATGTGTTCAAAGCTTAGAATCACGTGATCACTAGCTCCAAGGGGCCTTTCATATGTACTCACCTATTTGTACTCACCTATTTGTGGTTGCAGGGGTCGAGTCATAGCTCCTGGCCCCGCCTCTTCACTGATTGCTACTAGGTCCTCTCTCTCCCTGCTCCATGAGCTTTATCATACCTCGCCTTAAAACTATGTATGGTTCCCGCCTCCACTACTTCACTTTCTAGACTATTCCACGACTTGACTACTCTATGACTGAAGAAATACTTCCTAACATCCCTTTGATTCATCTGAGTCTTCAACTTCCAATTGTGACCTCTTGTGTATGTGTCCCATCTCTGGAACATCCTGTCTTTGTCCACCATGTCTATTCTGCGCAGTATTTTATATGTCGTTATAAAATACTGCGCAGAATAGACATGGTGGACAAAGACAGGATGTTCCAGAGATGGGACACATACACAAGAGGTCACGTGTGTGTGTGTGTGTGTGTGTGTGTGTGTGTGTGTGTGTGTGTGTGTGTGTGTGTGTGTGTGTGTCTGTGTCTGTGTCTGTGTGTCTGTGTGTCTGTGTGTGTGTGTGACCCCACCACTCCCTGGAGTAACAACTTTCTACCTGCCACTCCGTCTTAGCGTGGAGGGCAGACGAGGACACTGCTCGAAAAGACTGGAAATTAATAGTGTTCTCTTCCTCTTCTTCTCCTCCTTCTTGCTCTACATCTTTCTCCACCTCCTCTTTCTCTTCTTCTCTTCCTTCTCTTCGTCTCTTCACTGTTTCTTTTTCCTAATCTTCATTTTCCTCCTCCTCCTCCTCCTCCTCCAGCGACCTATCTCAAGGCACTGTTCCTTGGCACTCGCTAATCCTCAGGCATGTTCACTGCTGCTTTGGCACTTGACATGCATCTTCTTCCACCAACATACCTATCCCTTCACATGTAAACAACTATTTTCCACATGTAAACAGCGATCCCTCTACATTTAACTGTCTTCCACATGTAAATCGCTATCCCACCACACGTAAATAGCTATCCCTCCATATGTAAGTATCATTTTCGTGCTACTTAACGTTACTGCACTACCTCCAAGAGGATTGCGCCACCATATTGAACACTGCGTTTGTGTGTGTGTGTGTGTGTGTGTGTGTGTGTGTGTGTGTGTGTGTGTGTGTGTGTGTGTGTGTGTGTGTGTGTGTGTGTGTGTGTGTGTGTGTGTGTGTGTGTGTGTGTGTATCATTTAATGATGTTTACAGTTAGTGATCTCGCCCTGAGGGTCACATAAACACGATGATCGGATCAACGACTGGATGTTAGCTGGAACTGAAGGGACGAAGCTGAAGCTGAAGAAGGCCCAAGAAACTACTGTGAAACCCAGTAGCCCTTTTTCTTTGTTCTGAGACGAATGTGTCTTGACCATCCAGGACCTTCCAAAGAAGACCATTCCAACAAAGACCAATGTTACCGACACAGCGAAGCCCACCAGTGAGGCCATCCCAGCAAAGACTGTCATTTAAATGACCATCGATAACGTCACGACGAACACAGCCAGTGGAAGTAAGAACATAGTTTTGGTTGGGGACAGTCAGGTTAAGTTCATGGATCGGGCGTTTAGTCTTAGAAATAGGAAGACGAGGCAGAGGGTATGATTACCTGGGGCTGTGATGGAGGATATTATTTACTGTCTGAACGACATCATCAGAGGTAAAGTGAACAATCCTATTATCTGTATTAGTGCTGGAGATAACGATGTTGGAAGTCTTAGGAATGTGTACCTAATTAGCAGGTATAGGTCAGCATTAGACATAATTACGAGGAGAAGAGTTGGAAATAAATGATTGTTCACGGCGAGTAGTGTTAATTGCTGGCTGGACAAACACTGTAGACATAGTGCAGTACTATTATAAACAAATGGAACCTCTTCTATGGCAAAAATGACATGTATGCCATGGATGATGGTCACTTATCTAGGGCAGATGTGGGGGCACTAGTCAATGCAGTGGAGGGAGCTGTCAGGGTTTTAAATTAGAAATAGTGGTATAGGTGTTGGTGAAAATGCAATAAAACCCAATACAATAGAACTGGACAGGATGAATTCTCAGTGTAGTGATATTGTTAGTTATAAGGAAACCAGTTATAGGAAGAATGAGGTAGAGTTATTGGTGAATATTGGAAAGCCATTGGCACTAGGTGATAAGGACAGTAATAGCAATAGTCGAGGAGCAGGAATGAGCAGGGAGGGTAAACAGAAGAGAGGATTTCTAAATATATTATACAAATAGGGAGGGAGTATAGAAGAAGTGAATGTGTTCAGATATTTGGTAGTTGACCTGTCAGCAGATGAGTTTATGAAGGACGAGGTTAACCATAGAATTGACGAAGGATAAATGGTGAGTTGTACATTGAGGTATTTGTGGAGACTAAAAACGTTATCCATAGAGCCAAAGAAGAGAATGTACAAGAGTATAGTGGTACCAACATTTTTATATGGGTGTGAAGCATGAGTTGTAGATGTTGCAGCAAGGAGGAGGCTGGAGGCAGAGACGTCGTGTCTAAGGGCAAAATATTAGTCAGAGGGCTGGAGAGGGGTTGTTGAGTGGTTTGATCATTTAGAGTGGGTGGAGCAAATTAGGATGAATTGGAGGTTTTATGTGCAAGGGATTTGGACATACAGCAGGCATGTGTGAGCGTGTCAGATAGTAGTGAATAGAGAAGAATGGTTTTTGGGACTTGACGAGCTTTTGGAGTGTGAGCAAGGTAATATTTTGTAAAGGGATCCAAGGAAACTGGTTAACCGGATGTAAGTCCATGAGGTGGGTAATACAATGCCTGCATTTTAAAGAAGGGGTTTGGGATATAGGCTGTTTGGAATGACTTCTAAACTGTCGTATCTAAGCGCCTCTGCAAAGATAATGATTATGTGTGAATGATGGTGAACGTGTTGAATGTTGTTCAAAGTGGTTTCTTTCTTTTTTGGGTGACCCTGCCTAGGTGGAAGGCGGCCGGCAAGTTGAAGAAAAAATAGGCTTAGCACTAGAAACGAGACGAATGAGTTGAGATTAATAGAAAAAAACGGTAAAATTGACCTATTTGCCTTAACTGAGACGTGGTTTGATATAAAGAATCGGGACATGCCTGGTGAATATCACATAAAGGGTCTTAAATTGTTCCACATTGATAGAAGTAACGGGAAGGGAAGTGGGATGGCACTATATGCCAAAGAACACTTAAACTGCTGCATAAAGGCGGATATTAAGACTGAAAAGATGCACACTGAGTCTGTCTGGGTAGAATTTTCGCAAGGGAATGAAAAATTTATTTTAAGCGTGATTTACCTTACCCCATAGTTGGATAGGGATCAAGGGAGACTACTGTGGGAGTAAACTGTTAAGGCCAAAAGACATAATAACATAGTAATTCTAGGAGATTTTAACTTTAGTCAAAGAGACTGGAACTCATTGACTGGGAATCTTGAGTCAAATGACTTCCTGGAGGTAGTTAATGATTGTGTTTTGGAGCAGTTTGCGACAGCACCAACGAGGGGAAATAACCTGTTTGATTTGGTTGTGGCTAACAAGAACAATTCTGTTAATAATCTTGAGATTACAAAGGAACTTGACGCGAGAGACCACAATTCGATTACCTTTAATATCGATTGGAAGTATGACAGTAGGGGTAATTTAGTAACAGTCCCGGATTTTTGCTTAACACATTACAATGGGCTTAGAGAACACCTGTCATGTGTGGACTGGGGTGTCGAAGAGAACTATCAATATGACAGTTTACTAAACATTATACACGCTGCCCAAAGAACATTTGCTTCGTTTAAAGAAATCAGATCAGCAGGCAGGACTTGAGTCCTGGAGATGAGAAGTACAGTGTCTGCACTCTGAAGGAGTGGTGTTAATGTTGCAGTTTTATAACTGTAGTGCAAGCACACCTCTGGCAAGACAGTGATGGAGTGAATGATGGTGAAAGTTTTTCTTTTTCGGGTCACCCTGCCTTGGTGGGAAACGGCTGATGTGTTAATAAAATAATATAAAATGAGATCAAACAGAAATGATCTGAAATAGATGAACAATAAGCTTCAACATCTTTTAGGACAGAAAAAAAGAATTTATAGGCGAATCATCGCAGGTAAAGGCCATCTCATGAGTCAGTTTACTCACATTTTAAGAAGATTAGAAAAGAGATGAGTAAAAGCTATACGGGACTGTGAAATTTAAGTGTCAGTTGAGTCAACAACTAACCTGAAAGACTTTTTCGAGATACAGAACAAAGATTAAAGAAAAGGTAGGTCCTCTTAACACTAACTCTGAGCATCTTACTGACAAGGAGGATGAAATGTGCTCGATTTTTAATAATTAATGATACACAAATAACCCGCAGATGGGAGAGAGGAGCTTACGACGAGGTTTCGTTCCGACTTGGACCATTTACAGTCACACTAACAAAAAAGAGTGAGGAAGCCAATATATATAGGCTGATGCTCTTACCATCCTCCCTCTGTTAAGAAAAGTGTTCTTATTTCTCTCTTTCGCCGTGACCCTCAATTCCTTCCTACTCTTTTGATTTCATAAACTCTGCCTTATCACGTGTTAAACGGACTTTCTTCTTTCCCACACTCTCTTCTCCTGTGAATTTCCCTGTTCTCTGCCTTCCCTATATTTCCAGTCTTTCTAATCTCAACAACTGTCTCTGTTCTTCATAGTAACAGCCTTCACAGCAATCCAGTTCGCACCTCTTCTCCCGCTATAGATGTCCGTGGTGTCTATTCTGTTTCATGTTCCTCCTGTCTTCTCCAGTACTTTAGGGAGATTGATCGCTCTCTTTATGACAGACTCAAAGAATACAAAAGAAGTGTTAGCAATGCCGACACCAATAATGCTCTTTTCTGTCATATTAGAGATCACAGTCATCCTACTGACTGATCCTCTGCTAAAATTGTCTACCCTACTTCTAGCTTTCACAGTCACCGTCTTGTTGAAGTATCCCTCACACACATCTTTCCTTGTATGAATCATAGCCAGGACTATGATTAACATAGTCCTGGCTTTATTTCTGTGGATACCTTCCTTTCTCATTACATTGTCAAATGCTTCAAACTTTAGAACATTCGTGACTTAACCTGATCCTTTCTTCTCCTTTCCTATTTTTTTCCTTTTTCTTTCTTTGTTTTCCTTCGGCCTATTGTGTTCTGGTCCTTGTGTTTTGGTCCTACGCCTTGTGACTCATTGGCTTTCCTTAGATTTAGTCTTTCCCCCATTTGCCTACCTTCACTCCCCCTTTTCTCTTCTTTGTCACTAAATCATTCTCCCTACTTTCTACTACAACTATTTCTTCTACTACTACTTCCACTACCTACCTTCCACTACTTCCTCTTCTCCTTCTCTTGTTCCCGTCTCTTTTCTTGCTCGCTTAGATATACCGGCTTACTGAATCTTATGTTATTGTGACTTTGTAAATGGTTCAAGTGGGACCGAAACGTCGCCGTAAGCCCCTTTTTCCTATTTTCGGTTTATTAGTGAATTGTGTGGGAAAATACACTTATGTCCAGTTCATGACATTTATTAAAGGAAACATTTCGCCACGAGTGTTTTCTTCAGTACTAATACAGAGATAACTAAGAAAACGAATATGTATATAGTGGCAGGAGTCAGGTGAAATGTCGCATGGGTAGTACTGTTAGTGGTGGTAGTAATAGTAGTAGTACTCGTAGTAATGGTAGTAATGGTGAGACTGATTAGGTTAGAGAAGGACCTATCGACATTATGTTGCGGCAGTCTCCAGAATGGGTAATACTCTATTGATTAGGAATTTGAACATAGTACAACTACCGGATTTTTTATGGATAGTGTTACTGACAGCAATTAGGGCAGCTTCTATGCACTTTCTATGCAAGTGTTTTTATGTTCTCTGATACTGACATCCAGAGATCTAGCTGTTTCCCCCCACATATACTTTGTCACACCCACCACATGGTATAGTGTATACTCCTGCACTCGTACCAGAGTCATTCGTGGGTTTTTGTACCAGGTTACAAATAGTAGTTGATGAGTTGGTGGATAGTTTAGCTAGTTTTCTGTCAAAATTTTTTGAAACATTAGTTGTAACTTCGCTGACCGGTAAAATGATGTAACTTGGAGGCTTTTCTTGAACTTGATAGGTGTTGGTCTTGTTGAGCATTCGTGTCGCACGCTTCCTGCAGTCACGTATGATGTGTAATGGAAAGTGTAGTGAACTAAAGGAATGGGTGATGTATTCAATTTACACTAGAGGAGGAGAAAAAGGATAACCAATTACCATTTCTCGACGTTCTCCTACTTACTTGTGAAAACAGATTTTCTTTTAAAGTCTACCGTAAACCTGCCTACAAGAACGACCTTCTAAATTTCTTTTCTCACCATGACACCAGAACTAAAAGAATGGTAGTTATAGGCTTTTTTCTGAGAGCTCACAGAATTTCCAGTCCCCAGTTCCTCGAGGAAGAATGCACGTACATTATACATTCTTTTAGTTCACTACACATCCCCCTACACTTCATACGTGGCTGCAGGAAACGTGCGACAAGACAGAAAACTAGCTAAAATATCCACCAGCTCTTCAGCTACTATTAAAAACCTAGCACAAAAAACAAGATTGACTGTGCCACGAGTGCAGGGGTATACACTACACCATGTGAGGGGTGTGACAAAGTATATGTGGGGTAACTGCCAGATCTCTGGATGTTAGGATCTAGGAAATTAAAAACGCCTACAGAAATGATGACCATAAAAACGATGTTGGACACATGAAATTCAGCGAGGCTAGACTAGTAATTAAGGAAGACGATTTACGATGTCGAAAGTGCATAGAATCTACCCTAATTGCGGTCAATAACACTATCCATCAAAAGTCCAGCAGTTACACTATCTCCAGATTGTTAATCAATAGGATATTACCCATTTTAGAGACTGCTGTAACATGATATCAATAGGTACTTCTCCAGCCTAACTAGTGTCTCCACAATTACTACCACTACTATTACCACTACTAGTGCTACCTACGTGACATTTCATCTGACTACTGCCACTATATGTACTCTTTGTCTTAGTTATCTCTATATTAGGACTGAAGAAGCCACTCGTGGCGAAACGTTTCCTTTAATAAATGTCCTGAAGTATACATAAGTGTCTTTTTCCACATCTTGTCGCTATCACCAGACCATTTCTCCGAAGAATGAGGGTAGACGTGATAAAATTGTATAAATGGAAGATGGGCATAAATAAATGAAATATTAATAACGTCCTGAGGATATCCCTTCAATAAAAATCTCGAAATAATGGATTCAGATCTGATAAGTTTAGATTTAGGAAGGATATAGGACAGCGTTGATTTTGAAATTGTGTAGTAGATGAATGAAACAATCTGCCTGATAGGGTTATTGAACCTAAAAAGTTGGGTTGCTTTAAATTTAGGTGAGATAAATACAAGAGGGAGTGGGGTTGGATCTGAGTACAGTTTGCACATGAGTTATTAGGGTTGTCGAAGTTTATTCCTTGGGTCTCATTGAAAATGGGTTGGGGAAATATTTTTGTTAAGTGGGTCTGGGTTTGAGAAAGACCTGCCTAGTGTGGGCCAATAGGACAGCTGCAGTGTTCCTCAGTTCTCATGTTCATATGTTCTCTCTCTCTCTCTCTCTCTCTCTCTCTCTCTCTCTCTCTCTCTCTCTCTCTCTCTCTCTCTCTCTCTCTCTCTCTCTCTCTCTCTCTCTCTCGCTCCAGGCTGAAGGTAGGTGGTGGCTCCCAGGCTGAAGGTAGGTGGTGGCTCCCAAGCTGGAGGTAGGTGGTGGCTCCCAGGCTGAAGGTAGGTGGTGGCTCCCAGGCTGAAGGTAGGTGGTGGCTCCCAGGCTGAAGGTAGGTGGTGGCTCCCAAGCTGGAGGTAGGTGGTGGCTCCCAGGCTGGAGGTAGGTGCTGGCTCCCAGGCAGGAAGTAGGTGGTGTCTTCCAAGCCGGAGGTAGGTGGTGGCTTCCAGGCCAGAGGTAGGTGGTGGCTCCCAGGCTGGAGGTAGGTGATGGCTCCCAAGCTGGAGGAAGGTGGTGGCTCCCAGGCTGGAGGTAAGTGGTGGCTCCCAAGCTAGAGGAAGGTGGTGGCTCCCAGGCAGGAAGTAGGTGGTGGCTTCCAGACCGGAGGTAGGTGGTGGCTCCCAAGCTGGAGGTAGGTGGTGGCTCCCAGGTAAGAAGTAGGTGGTGGCTTCCAGACCGGAGGTAGGTGGTGGCTCCCAAGCTGGAGGTAGGTGGTGGCTCCCAGGTAAGAAGTAGGTGGTGGCTTCCAGACCGGAGGTAGGTGGTGGGTCCCAAGCTGGAGGTAGGTGGTGGCTCCCAGGTAAGAAGTAGGTGGTGGCTTCCAGACCGGAGGTAGGTGGTGGCTCCCAAGCTGGAGGTAGGTGGTGGCTTCCAGACCGGAGGTAGGTGGAGGCTTCCAGGCCGGAGGTAGGTGGTGGCTTCCAGGCCGGAGGTAGGTGGTGGCTTCCAGGCCGGAGGTAGGTGGTGGCTTCCATGCCGGAGGTAGGTGGTGGCTCCCAGGCTGAGCACAGGTAAACCCCTTGACAAGTCTCGTTATGAGATCAGCCAGACTCCCCAGTTACCACTCCTCCCACCCAGAGATAACGACGTGCTGCCCTGGCAAGCAACCAGGAAGGCAAGAGGAGAGAGGGAAGGAAGAGAAGGAAGAGAACGAATGGTTGAAAGAAGGTGGGAGGGAAAAAGGAGCATAAAAGAAGGAAGTATGGAAGAGTAAGAGGGAAGAGAATATAGGAAGACATGAAATGAAGGGAGAAAGGAAAAACAAGAAGAATGAGAAGAAAGAATTTAAGAGACAGAGGAAAAGAGACAGGAAAAAGAGAAAGATGAAGGAAATGAAGAGAGAGGGCGGAGAGGGGGGGAGGGGTTGAAAGGAAGGGAAGGAGGGAGGGAAGGAAAAAAGGAAACACAGTAGGGTAAAGCAACAACTTAGGTGTTAGATGGAAAGAAATAACTTTAGAGGAAAGGGAGTTGGCGAGAGAAACGGAAGGGAAGAGAAAGGAAGGGGAATAAAACAAGGGGAAAGACGGAGAATCAAGGGGATGGAAGAGGAGATTGCTGAGGGAAAGATTAGAGGAGAGGGGTAAAAGTTTTCTAAGCGAAGGGCTTGAACATCCAACAAACGTATGTGAACATGTTAAATAGGAGTGAGTTGAAGCAAGAGGTTTTTATGACTTGATGTGCTGTTGGAGTGTGAACAAAGTTTCATTTACGAAGGGATTTAGAGAAACCGGTGACCTGGACTTGAGTCCTGGAGGTGGGAAGTACAGTGCATGCACTCTGATGGAAAGGTGGGAATATTTGCCTGGACCCATCCTGGATAGATCTGTCATTTCAGCAGAGCTTTCAACACAGGAGGGATGTGGGTGGCCTTACTGTTATATACAAGGCCAACATTGTCAAAGTACCACAAGACGGGCAGAAAGCAGCAACTTCACTCTGGCTGTACCCTTCTCCAGAACATCACTTCATCTGAGATCATTTATCCCCAGGATGATTCAAGTATGGAACACATTCGTACAGCATTATGATGTCAACGAGATAAAGTCAGTTGAGCAAATGAAAATGCTGGCCCACAGATGGCTCCAACTTCATCCTCTTCCCTACCTGTATGTCTCATAATAATAAAAATGCTTTCAAATGAGCTGATGTAGGTAACAGCCCTTAGATTGTCAATAAAGCTAGTGATCCTTAACATTGGGGATTATAATCCATGTAAATAATAGCTGTCGTGTCACTGGCCTTAAGTGTCAGGAAATTTAGACGAAAGGTTAAATATCTCCTCCATTACGGCGCAAGACATGCTGGGTTCTTAGTCAGGCAGGCACCCTCAGGGCACCCCGTGAGGAGAATGATACCCTGAGGGGAGGACTGCACCCTGTGAGGAGAATAATACCCTGAGGGGAAGACGCACCCTGTGGGGGGAGTGGCACACCTCACACGCAAGAGCCACTACCCCCAGGCACAGACAGCTCAAATCTCAACCACCGCCTCCCAGGGTCAGGGGTCTATGAGTTGTAATGGTTCGTTATCCAAACGCACCTCGTTGTGAAACTGTGTATGGAGACTGCGTCCACTAATCCCGTCCATTTTACTTTCCTATCATTCTTAGACTAAATTTTTTTTATTACTTGATTCTTCAAATTATTATTATTATTATTATTATTATTATTATTATTATTATTATTATTATTATTATTATTATTTTTGTTGTTGTTGTTGTTGTTGTTGTTGTTGTTGTTGTTGTTGTTGTTGTTGTTGTTGTTGTTGTTGTTCTTGTTGTTGCTGCTGTTGTTGTTGTTGTTGCTGTTTTTTATCAGGTTTCATCCAAGAAAGTGGAGAACAGCTCCACTTCCTTTCATGAAGAACCCTTCAGCAGTAGCACCCCCCTAGTGGCAGAGATCACCTGGAGGAGGCGAGGCCAGGGATGGTGAGGCTCAGTTAGTGGTGCCACAAGTGTGTAGCAACACTGCATGCATCAGCTGCTGCTGCTCTCTTGTAAGAGAGAGAGAGAGAGAGAGAGAGAGAGAGAGAGAGAGAGAGAGAGAGAGAGAGAGAGAGAGGAATGAAGAGAGGTAGGGAGTGTCAAGGAGGGAGGCAGGCAGAGTGTGTGAATGGCAGGGAGAGAAACGAAGGAGGTAAACAAGGACAAACAGAGAGCTCGTAAATCACCGAGACGAGTGAGGGGAAGAGCCTCTGATTCACCTTTCTCATTTATTTTCCAAAACTGGATATATTCGTAGCGCACTGCTACACTATTCTGTATGACAGATGAACAATGGGAACACGCATGACTATGCTCATACAGGGTGTGGAAATGTCAGCCTGAGGTGGGAGACTTAAGTAGTGCAGTGACTCTGTCGTCAAATATTCCAGCAATGGTTCATCAGTTAAGGCAACTTCAAAGGTCTCGTTCCAGCAGGACTCTAGAGTTAGTATCACTTGGGAACTTACCATCTCTCAGGTAGACTTTTCCATACACAGGAGAATGCCAGTTATATTAAGGTAACTCCTTCATGTAAGAGAGTTGGCAAGATAGATTATGTACAGGAGACAAGAAAGAGAGGGGAGGGAAAAGAGGAATTTAGATATCAAATCTAACTGTAGAGGAAAGAAAGGGGAAGTGGAAGAGAAATTTTGATAACAATATATATCTAACTACATAATTATAAGCTCTATATTACTAGATAACAATGATAAATGTTTGTTTTTATTTTTATAATATAAATAATACCTACATGACAATAGCACTGGACTGCTACTGTGGATGATATATACGTATATAAGCACAGAGATGAATATTTGAGTGTTTATAATTACACACACACACACACACACACACACACACACAAACACACACACACACACACACACACACACACACACACACACACACACACATACACACACACACACACACACACACACACACACACACACACACACACACACACACACACACACACACACACACACACACAAATGTAGCAACAACACATGTAGCAACAAAATGCAAGGAGGCTGAGGAGAGGTTTGTACCCAAGGGTAACAGGAATAATGAAAAAGCCAGGGAGGCAAAAACCAAGTGTGCTAGGGAATGGAAGAAATATAGAAGGCAAAGAACCCAGGAGAATAAGGAGAGCAGTCGTAGAGCCAGAAACGAATATGCACAGATAAGAAGGGAGGCCCAAAGACAATATGAAAATGACATAGCAGCGAAAGCCAAATCTGACCTGAAACTGCTGTACAGCCACATCAGGAGGAAAACAATAGTCAAGGACCAGGTAATCAGCCTAAAGAAGGAAGGAGGAGAGACAACAAGAAATAACCGTGAAGTATGTGAGGAACTCAACAAGAGATTCAAAGAAGTGTTCACAGAGGAGACAGAAGGGGGTCCAGAAAGACGGAGAGGTGGGGTACACCACCAAATGCTGGAAGAAGTGAAGAGGCTTCTGAGTGAGCTAGATACCTCAAAGGCAATAGGGCCAGATAACATCTCCCCATGGGTATTGAGAGAGGGAGCAGAGGCGCTATGTGTACCCCTAACAACAATATTCAATACATCTATCGAAACAGGGAGATTGCCTGAGGCATGGAAGACAGCAAATGTAGTCCCAATCTTTAAAAAAGGAGACAGACATGAAGCATTAAACTACAGACCAGTGTCACTGACATGTATAGTATGCAAAATCATGGAGAAGATTATCAGGAGAAGAGTGGTGGAACACCTAGAAAGGAATGATCTCATCAACAGCAGCCAACATGGTTTAAGGGACGGGAAATCCTGTGTCACAAACCTACTGGAGTTCTATGACATGGTGACAGCAGTAAGACAAGAGAGAGAGGGGTGGGTGGATTGCATTTTCTTGGACTGCAAGAAGGCGTTTGACACAGTTCCACACAAGAGATTGGTGCAAAAACTGGAGGACCAAGCAGGGATAACAGGGAAGGCACTACAATGGATCAGGGAATACTTGTCAGGAAGACAGCAGCGAGTCATGGTACGTGGCGAGGTGTCAGAGTGGGCACCTGTGACCAGCGGGGTCCCACAGGGGTCAGTCCTAGGACCAGTGCTGTTTCTGGTATTTGTGAACGACATGACGGAAGGAATAGACTCTGAGGTGTTCCTGTTTGCAGATGACGTGAAGTTGATGAGAAGAATTCACTCGATCGAAGACCAGGCAGAACTACAAAGGGATCTGGACAGGCTGCAGACCTGGTCCAGCAATTGGCTCCTGGAGTTCAATCCCACCAAGTGCAAAGTCATGAAGATTGGGGAAGGGCAAAGAAGATCGCAGACGGAGTACAGTCTAGGGGGCCAGAGACTACAAACCTCACTCAAGGAAAAAGATCTTGGGGTGAATATAACACCAGGCACATCTCCTGAAGCGCACATCAACCAAATAACTGCTGCAGCATATGGGCGCCTGGCAAACCTCAGAACAGCATTCCGACATCTTAATAAGGAATCATTCAGGACTCTGTACACCGTGTACGTTAGGCCCATATTGGAGTATGCGGCACCAGTTTGCAACCCACACCTAGCCAAGCACGTGAAGAAACTAGAGAAAGTGCAAAGGTTTGCAACAAGACTAGTCCCAGAGCTAAGAGGTATGTCCTACGAGGAGAGGTTAAGGGAAATCAACCTGCCGACACTGGAGGACAGGAGAGATAGGGGGGACATGATAACGACATACAAAATACTGAGAGGAATTGACAAGGTGGACAAAGACAGGATGTTCCAGAGATTGGACACAGTAACAAGGGGACACAGTTGGAACCTGAAGACACAGATGAATCACAGGGATGTTAGGAAGTATTTCTTCAGCCACAGAGTAGTCAGTAAGTGGAATAGTTTGGGAAGCGATGTAGTGGAGGCAGGATTCATACATAGCTTTAAGCAGAGGTATGATAAAGCTCACGGCTCAGGGAGAGTGACCTAGTAGCGATCAGTGAAGAGGCGGGGCCAGGAGCTCGGACTCGACCCCCGCAACCTCAACTAGGTGAGTACAACTAGGTGAGTACATACACACACACACACACACACACACAGGGACACAGGGACAAGGGGTCACAACTGGAAGCTGAAGACTCAGACGAGTCACAGGGACGTTAGGAAGTATTTCTTCAGTCATAGAGTTGTCAGCAAGTGGAATAGCCTAGCAAGTGAAGTAGTGGAGGCAGGAACCATACATAGTTTTAAGAAGAGGTATGACAAAGCTCAGGAAGCAGAGAGAGACAGGATCCAGTAGCGATCAGTGAAGAGGCGGGGCCAGGAGCTGAGTGTCGACCCCTGCAACCACAATTAGGTGAGTACACACATACACACACACACACACATACACACACACACACACACACACACACACTCACACTCACACTCACACTCACACACACACACACACACACACACACACACACACACACACAGCACCTAGCCAAGCACGTAAAGAAACTAGAGAAAGTGCAAAGGTTTGCAACAAGACTAGTCCCAGAGCTAAGAGGTATGTCCTACGAGGAGAGGTTAAGGGAAATCAACCTGACGACACTGGAGGACAGGAGAGATAGGGGGGACATGATAACAACATACAAAATACTGAGAGGAATTGACAAGGTGGACAAAGACAGGATGTTCCAGAGATTGGACACAGTAACAAGGGGACACAGTTGGAAGCTAAAGACACAGATGAATCACAGGGATGTTAGGAAGTATTTCTTCAGCCACAGAGTAGTCAGTAAGTGGAATAGTTTGGGAAGCGATGTAGTGGAGGCAGGATCCATACATAGCTTTAAGCAGAGGTATGATAAAGCTCACGGCTCAGGGAGAGTGACCTAGTAGCGATCAGTGAAGAGGCGGGGCCAGGAGCTCGGACTCGACCCCCGCAACCTCAACTAGGTGAGTACAACTAGGTGAGTACACACACACACATATATATATAGGGGATATAACCCACGAAAGACCCCTTGGCGCTAGTGATCATGATGTCCTGAGTTTTGAATGTCTTGTATAGGTAACAGTGGAGAATATAGCAGCACGAGAACAAAGAAAAAACGAACTTCAAAAAAGGGGACTACATAGGAATGAGAAGTTTCCTGCATGAAGTGCAGTGGGAAAGAGAACTAGATGGAAAGACAGTAAATGATATGGTGGAAATAGTGACCACTAAGTGCAGGGAGGCAGAGGAGTTCATACCAAAGGGCAACAGAAAAAATGGTAAGACCAGAGTCAATGGTTTAACTGGAGGTGTAAAGAGGCCAAAGCCAAGTGTGCTAGATCATGGAAAAGGTGTAGAAGGCAAAGGACTCAAGAAAACAAGGAACTGAGCAGAAGAACCAGAAACGAATATGCAAGGATAAGGAGAGAGGACCAGAGGCAATACGAGAACGACACAGCATCAAAAGCCAAATCTGAACCAAAGTTGCTATACAGTCACATTAGGAGAAAAACAACAGTCAAGGACCATGTAATCAGGCTGAGGAAAGAAGGAGGGAGCTGACGAAGAGTGACCAAGAAGTATGTGATGAACTAAACAAAAGATTTAGAGAAGTATTCACAATAGAATCAGGAATGCCGGCAAACTGTGGAGGTAGGGTGCACCAGCAGGCGCTGGACACAATACAAATAACCAAGGTAGAGGTGAAGAAACTGCTAGACGAACTAGATACCTTATACGCGGTGGGCCCAGATAACATATCTCCATGGATACTGAGAGAGGGAGCAGAGGAACTGTGTGTGCCGCTAGCGGCAATCTTCAGTAAATCAATCGAAACTGGGCAGTTGCCTGAGGCGTGGAAGACAGCACATGTAGTTCCAATTTTTAAGAAAGGAGACAGACAGGCAGCGTTAAACTACAGACCAGCGTCACTGACTTGTATATTATGTAAAGTCATGGAAAAGATTATCAGGAGAAGTGTGGTGGAAGACACTGAAAAGATTGGGCTCATACATGACAGTCAGCACGGCTTCAGAAATGGGAAATCCTGTGTCACAAATCTACTTGCGTTCTACGATAAGGTAACAGAAGTAAGACAGGAGAGAGAGGGATGGTTAGACTGCATCTTTTTAGACTGCAAGAAGGCTTTTGACACAGTGCCACACAAGAGAATGGTGCAAAAATTAGAGGAGCAGGTAGGAATAACAGGGAAAGTACTGCAATGGCTCAGGTAATACCTGACAGGAAGGAAACAACGAGTGTTGGTACGAATCGGAGTGGGCGCATGTGTCGAGTGGGGTTCCACAAGGTTCAGTTCTAGGCCCAGTTCTGTTTCTTGTATACGTGAATGACATGGTGGAAGGAACAGATTCAGAAGTGTCACTGTTCGCTGATGATGTGAAACTGATGAGGAGAATACAAGTGGGCGAGGATCAGTTAAGATTACATGGGGATCTGGACAAACTACGAGTATGGTCCGACAAATGGCTCGTGGAGTTTAACACCAGTAAGTATAAGGTCATGAAGATCGGGAAGGACACAGAAGACCGCAAACGGAGTACAGGTTAGGAAACCAAAAGCTGCAAACGTCAATTAAAGAAAAGGATCTTGGGGTAAACATTATAACGAACATGTCCCCTGAGGCACACATCAATCAAATAACCGCTGCAGCATATGGGAGATAGGCAAACCTGAGATTAGCGTTTAGACATCTGAGTAAGGAGTCATTCACGACATTATACACCGTGTTCATAAGGCCTATACTGGAGTATGCAGCGCCAGTATGGAACCCTCACTTAGGCAAAGACGTCACGAAATTGGAGAAAGTGGAAAAATTTGCAACACGATTAGTCCCGGAACTGAGGGGTCTGTCTTATGAGAAGAGGTTAAGGTAACTCAACCTGATGACACTAAAGGATAGGAGGGATAGAGGGGACATGACAAGGTGGACAAGGATCGAATGTTTCAGAGATGGGATACAGAAACAAGGGGACACAATTGCAAACTGAAAACCCAGATGAGTCATAGAGTCATAGCAGCGGCAGCAAGTCTGACCCGTAGCCGTTGTACAGTCATATCAGGAAGAAAAGAGCAGTCAAAGACCAGGTAATCAGGCTGAGGAAGGAAGGGGGAGAGTTTACAAGAAACGACCTTGAAGTATGTGAGGAGCTAAACATGAGAGTCAAAGAAGTATTCGCAGTGGAGACAGAAATGACTCTGTTGTGTACGAATGGTATATAATACCGACAAGATGAGAGTAAGACACAGGTGCAACATCTGGGTATCTTTATTGTAGACGTTTCGCCATCCAGTGGCTTTATCAATACAAATTCCAGGACATAACTTGAAGACAGAAGAACTTTGTACAGAAGATGAGGTAATCAGTCCCTCAACCTAGGAGTAGGTGCGAACAGCACCATAGTCGTGGAGATTCTGAATCTCCACGACTATGGTGCTGTTCGCACCTACTCCTAGGTTGAGGGACTGATTACCTCATCTTCTGTACAAAGTTCTTCTGTCTTCAAGTTATGTCCTGGAATTTGTATTGATAAAGCCACTGGATGGCGAAACGTCTACAATAAAGATACCCAGATGTTGCACCTGTGTCTTACTCTCAGAAATGACTCTGGAAAGATGGAGACGTGGGGTACATCATCAAGTGCTGGACACGATCAACACAACGGAGGAGGAGGTGAAGAGGCTGCTAAGCGAACTAGGTATCTCAAAGGCGATGGGGACAGATAACACCTCTCCATGAATCCTGAGAGAAGTAGAGGCGCTCTGTGTACCACTAACTACAATCTTCAAAACATCTAGCGAAACAGGGCGACTACCTGAGGTATGGAAGACAGCAAATGTAGTCCCAATTTTTTTAAAAAAGGAGACAGACATGCAGCATTAAACTAGAGATCAGTGTCACTGACATGTACTGTATGCAAAGCCATGGAGAAGATTATCAGGAGAAGAGTGGTGGAGTACCTAGAAAGGAATGAGTTTATCAACGACAACCAGCACAGATTCAGAGACCGGAAATCCTGTGACACAAACCTACTAGAGTTCTATGGCAAGATGACAATAGTAAGACAAGAGAGACAGAGGGGTGGGTTGACTGCGCTTCCTTGGGCTGTAAAAAGCCTTTTGACACAGTTCCACACAAGAGATTAGTACATAAGCTGGGAGACCAGGCAGATATAACATGGAAGGCACTGCAGTGGATCAGAGAATATCTGACGGGAAGGCATCAGCGAGTCATGGTATGCGATGAGGTGTGAAGGTGGGCGCCTTTGACGAGCGGGGTACAACAGGGGTCAGCCCTAGGACTGGTGCTGTTTCTGGTATATGTGAACGACATGACGGAAGGGATAGACTCAGTAGTGTCCATATTTGAGGATGACATGAAGTTAATGAGGAGAATTCAGTAGAAGGACAAGGCAGGATTACAGAGGAATCCAGACAGGCTACAGGCCTGGTCCAGCAACTGGCTCCTAGAATTCAACCCCACCAAGTGCAAAATCATGAAGATCGAGGAAGGGCAAAGACTACAAACCTCACTCAAGTAAAAGGATCTGAAGTGTGTATAATACGGAGCACATCTTCTGAGGCGCACATCAACCAAATAACTGCTGCAGCATACGGGCGACTAGCGAACCTAAGATTAACATTCCAATATCTCATTAAGGAGTCGTTCTTGACCATGTACGTCAGGCCCATATTGGAGTAGGCAGCTCCAGTTTGGAACTCACACCTGATCAAACAGGTCAGGAAAGTAGAGAAAGCGCAAAGGTTTGCAACGAGGCTTGTCCCGGAGCTAAGGGGTATGTCCTACGAGCAGAGGTTAAGGGAACGCGACCTGACTACACTGGAGGGCAGGAGGGTCAGGGGGACATGATAACAACATATAAAACACTGAGAGGAATCGACAAGGTGGACAGAGACATTATGTTCGAGAGATGGGACACCACAACAAGGGTTTTCAACTGGAAGTTGAAAACTCACATTAGTTACAGATATGTCAAGAAGTACTTCTTCAGTCATAGAGTTGTCAGGAAGTGAAACAGTCTGGAAAGAGAGGTAGTGGAGGCAAGTATCAGGCATAGCTTTAAGAAGAGGTATGATAAAGCTCATGGAGAAGAGAGTGGACCTAGTGGCGACCAGTGAAGAAGCTGGGCCAGGAGCAATGACTCGATCCCTGCAATCACAATTAGGTGGGTATACACACACACATACACACAACTGAGCTGTGAATCACCCTCTGAAACCACATATAGATGAGTATATATATATATATATATATATATATATATATATATATATATATATATATATATATATATATATGCATATATATATATATATATATATATATATATATATATATATATATATATATATATATATATATATATATATATATATATATATATATAATATAGATAGATATTATATAATAAAATATATTTTATATAATATATATTATATAATATATATTATATAATCACCTCGTTTTCATACACACACATGCTAATAGTTCTACTCCCAGACATCTGAACACATTCACTCCCTCCCTGCAATCTTATATCCAATCTTTCATTAGCTATTTTTTATATTATTCTCATCATCTTGCTCTTTTCCATCTTCACTTTTATTTTCCTTCTTTTACATAGCCTCCCAATTTTGTCTACCAGCCTTTGCACATTCTCTTCAAAATCTCCAATAAACACAGTGTCATTAGCAAAGAAGCAACTTTGTGTTAGATTTTTTATCTTTTAATCTCACACCTCTCGCCAACACTCGTGCATTCACTTCTCTTAACTCCATCTATAAATATAATGAGCAACTATGGTGACATCGCGTATCCTTGTCTAAGGCCTACTTTTGTTGAGAAATAATCTCCCTTCTCTCCTACATACTCTAACCCGAGACTATCCTCGTAAAATCTCTTAACTGCTTTCAATAACCTACCATCTATTCCATTCACTTGCAGCATCTGCAACATTGCAACCCTAACCACCCAATCATATGCCTTTTTCTAATCCATAAAAGCAACGAAAACATCTTTACCCTTAACTAAATACTGTTCACTTAAATGCTTCACTGTAAACACTTGATCTACACATCCCCTACCCTTCCTAAAGCTTCCTTGTTCATCTGCGATCAAGGCGTCCGTCTTACTCTTAATTTTTCAATAATAACTCTACCCTATACAATACCTGGAGTTTACCTGGTATACCTGGTATACCAAGTATACCAGGTATACTTCTTACACCCATTTATCATTTCTTCAGAAAAGAAAGATATATATATATGTCGTGCCGAATAGGCAAAACTTTTTATTTTGGCTTAAATAGCAACGCTCTTCTTGCCTAATAAGGCAAGCGAAAATTTATGTTTGCAGTAATTTCCTAAAAATCATTCTGAACCTAACGAAAAAAATATAATTCGTTGTGTTTGTTTATTATTAAATTAATGTAGACTTATCTAAAATATATTTATCTGGCTTAGGCTAAATTAAATTGTACTTGTAATAATAAGGTTAGGTAAGTTTTCTAAGGTTCTTTTGGTTCAAAATTATTATTTTTTTACATTAACATAAATAAAAAAAATATCTTAAAACGTATAAGAGAAAATTTTTCAAAGGACGTAATTTTAAATGAGTTTTTGCTAATTGACTAGTTTTACCTATTCAGCACAACATATATGTATACATATAAATACAGGCAAACATATAATTCACCTGAGAAAGTGGGAGAATGAGGGGGAGAAGAAAGGACCCATCAACTCAGGAACAAGTCACCTGAACAGAAGGTGAACAAGACAAACAGACACAGACAGACAAATATAGGCGCAGAAACAAGGAAAGCAATGTTTACTCGCTCTTCTTCGTAAGCACAATCAGCGTCAGGTGTCACAATTTAAAGCGTAGGATATACGCCAGCTGCTGGCCCACGCAGCGCGTAAATTTGCACTGTGCTTTGAACGTGGAAATATTGCTAGGATGTATTTCACCATCTGTATGTTTGTCAGTTGTCAGGGTCCTTGCCACCCACCTGTTGTGATGGTTGGCAGCGGGGGGGAGGGTAAGAGGGAGCGGGAGTAAGAAAGGAAGAAGAGGGGAAGACAGAAAGAGAGAGAGAGAGAGAGAGAGAGAGAGAGAGAGAGAGAGAGAGAGAGAGAGAGAGAGAGAGAGAGAGAGAGAGAGAGAGAGAGAGAGAGAGAGAGAGAGAAATCGTCCATGGCCCACATGGTTGTTTCTGGTTGAAATTATGCTCTTTCTTCCTCTCTCTCTCTCTCTCTTTCTCTCTCTCTCACGTCATGATAGAATTACACTCCCACGAACCCAGGCACAAAAAAACCTTAGTAGTTACAAGCTGCGGGTGTTGCTAATGAGCCTACACCTGCTAGTTACTTTAACACCTGACACTGCTATCAAAAGAACACAAGAAAAGGGTTGTCCTCCTACATGTACTCACCCGCCTTCTAAGTGACATTGCTTCATCGTCCAATGGACCTCAGAATACCTTCTTCTGAAATCGTGAATTTAATTTCCCGTGACCTCCTTGTCTATCACATTCCATTGTGATTGAAGATTCCCTTAGCAAGTTTGAGGTTCATCTGTGTTTCTTTGTTTCTTCAATCTTCGTCCTTATCAGTTAAGTCAAATCCTCTGTGTATCTTGTATCTCATTTTTATGTATGTGTGTATTCCTAGTTGTGCTGTAGGTCTTGACCCCGCCTCTTTAAATGCTCTCAACTGGCGTTCAGAGATGTATCATATGTACTCCTGAAGCTGTTTATAGTGTTTTCCTCTTCTGCACCTTCGTCTGGCTCTTGAAGCTGTTTTATAGTGCTTGCCTCCACTGCCTCTTCACCTGGTTCTTTCCATTTACTGATCGGAGGCTATGTTTATCGTCCCTATGAATCACTTGTCTTCATAGCCGCTATGCATTTTTTCCCGTATCAGACTTATAGCACCTCAGTTTGTCCCTAGCCACTCTGTCTAGTGTTTTGTAACTTATGATCATATCCTCTCTGGATTTACCCTCTAATAAGGGTGTTGTTTTAATTTCATAAATCTTTATTTTGATTATTTGGTCGAATTGCTAAGAGATTCTTAAGATAGGATGTGTCATCTCTTTGCTGTCTCTGATGTCTCTATGTTTTTTGGAGTAGTTTAAACAAACATTTGTCGACGATACCTGCATATAGTTCAGTCTTTCTGATTTATTTTTTTTCTGTATTCTGTACCGAAATTACATTTACAGTTTAGCCACTGACTGGCAGTTGCCCTGTTTCTATTAACTTGTTCGAAATCCTGACTATAGGATCACAGAGTTCATCCACAATTTTCAGTGCCCAGTCTGACATCCGGTTTGGTTCCATTGTCTTTGTTGTATCTCATATCTTCAGAGGCACTAAATATCTCTGTTTATCATTGTAACTTCCTTTAGTGTTGCGTTTACCTTTCTCGTCCTTTTTATTGATTTTATCCTAAGTTTTAGATTAAGTCCTCCTTAAACTTTCCAGCAATTTCTGCATATTTCTCGCTATCATCTTTTTTAGGCTTAATAATTGGTCTTTTAGCGACCTTACAAGGCAGTGTATTACCTTAATATATGTTATGGCTGTTGTTGCTATATCATATTCTGTTACTTTCTGTTTCTCTAATCCTTGTTTGGTCATTCCCAGATCATCACATAGTTGTCTATTGTCTACTTTCCTCCTCAACTTTTATGTTTTTGATATTCTTTTACTCTTAGATTTTGAACATTAAAATGGTATAAAATACCGACAGGTTGTTATTTTATACCATTTTAATGTTCAATCTGTCAGACACTGCAACACAAGGGTATCTTGGTACAGACCTGCAATCAACTTCGACAATACCTAACACTCTTAGATTTTGTTTTGCTCCATCTTCATGAGACCCACGAGCTCTCTCTGTTTTATCTCGCCCCATCTCTGTGAGAACCACGAGCTCTCTCTGTTTTATCTCGCCCCATCTCTGTGAGAACCACGAGCTCTTTCTGTTTTATCTCGCCCCATCTCTGTGAGAACCACGAGCTCTCTCTGTTTTATCTCCCCCCATCTCTGTGAGAACAACGAACTCTCTCTGTTTTATCTCGCCCCATCTCTGTGAGAACCACGAGCTCTCTCTGTTTTATCTCGCCCCATCTCTGTGAGAACAACGAACTCTCTCTGTTTTATCTCGCCCCATCTCTGTGAGAACAACGAACTCTCTCTGTTTTATCTCGCCCCATCTCTGTGAGAACAACGAGTTCTCTCTGCATTATCTTGCTGCATCTCTTTGAGAATCACGAGCTCTCTCTGGTTTACTCTTACGTCCCTCCTTGCTGAGTAAACATGTTTACGGCTTCCTTACACAAATTGAGTGTCATGTGACAGTGAAGTACAGTTAGGAATCGTGTCTGTCTCACGATTGGCGAATGGAAGCTCGAGTCCCCGCCGCTCCTCGGTGATCCACATGGGTTTAGCGCTTCACATAAGTAACAATTTCATGTACTGTCATTCTTTCCCACTTCTATTTCTCACTGCACCACACTCAAGGACTCTCTCATCCCTGCTTAATTGTCTTATGAAATTTGGCTTTTCCCGAATTTCTCTTATTAACTCTCTTCATCCTTACTTCTGAAAGCCGGTCGAAACATATTTTATTTGTTCTTCATCTGCATTGTATGGCGTGAAGCCGGACACAGTCTGGCAGGTCCGTCTCCTCTTCTTACTGTTCAATAAGTTGCTGACTCACAAAATGATCCAGTACTTCCTTTAAGATTTTTACTCTCCTTGTTCCTAGCGTTCACAGAGATTCTCAGATATTCCATTATTTCTCATTATGATTAAAGTCTCCCAAAATAAGTGGATTGACCTTTATTCCAGTCACTTAATGTGTTACGTCTGAAAGGATTTCTATCCCAGACCTGATTGGCTTTTCTCAGACTCCAATACTGATCTTCTCCGGTTTAGAGTGGATTGCAAATTAATGCTAATCTTACCTCAGACTTCAGACTCCCCACCATCTGTCTCAGTTTACTTTGTGATATCCCTCAGGAGATATCACATCTGTTATCACTCCTACTGAGCGTCATATCTGCTATGGCACCTTTATCTGGTTTTGATTCTGATATTCTTACTTTTATCTTACAGCTCGTTAGCCAAACTTTCTCCGGTTGTACACCGTACTTTTATTAATTTTTTAATTATTTATTGCTGATTTATTTGATATTTACTTGGTACAAAAAATGATGGGGAAGGGAAGAGAGGTGGTTGTTTGTCTCACGATGAGAAATCAAGTAGCGTCTCCGGAGAGGAAACTTGTTGTTTCAGGTTTGTTTTTCCGTCCAGTTACTGTCTGCATCCTGTTCGTGCACGATCCTGTCCTCCTTCAGAAATACTACGCTACATTTCTTTGTCTCTCGATAAGCATCTTGCCAAATACTATCTTCAAACACTTTCTTCCCTTCAAACTTCCATATCCTCGTATAAAGTTTACAACTTCATGAGCATCCTGGCTCAGCTGCCAAGATGCCCATCATTATATTTTTCCTCTCATCTCCTGGCTTCTGCTGTCTCTGTCTCTCCTCTTTACTCTGTCTCTCTTCATTACCTCCATTGCATTCATTATCACTTCCATCCGTAAGTCATTCCACTTCAGTAGGTCAGAGAAGTGGTTACACTTAATTTTCTACACTTCCTCTTCCTCGGTTTCTTCCTTATGTTTTTTTTAATCTCCCTGACTGAGTTCAATTAGTTTCCTCTCTGTCAACCCTCTTCCTCTGAATGCTTCTCAATTCCTACATCCACCTCTCTCAATGCTCATTCTCTGCTCCCAGGGAGGCCCTCACTAGTGTGTGTTACTCCCGCACTAGTGTGTGTTACTCCCAGCATTAGTGTGTGGTACTCCCGCATTAGTGTGTGCTACTCCTGAACTAGTGTGTGTGTTACTCCCGCACTAGTGTGTGGTACTCCCGAATTAGTGTGTGTTACTCCCGCACTAGTGTGTGGTACTCCCGAATTAGTGTGTGTTACTCCTGCACTAGTGTGTGTGTTACTCCCGCACTAGTGTGTGTTACTCCCACACTAGTGTGTGTTACTCCTTGCACTAGTGTGTGCTACTCCCTCAATAAGGTGTGCTACTCCCGCACTAGTGTGTGGTACTCCCGGACCAGTGTGTGTTACTCCCGCAATAGTGTGTGTTACTCCTGCACAATTGTGTGTGACTTCCACACTAGCGTGTGTTATTCCCACACTAGTGTGTTACTCCCCGCACTAGTGTGTGTTACTCCCTCCACTAGTGTGTGTTACTCCCTGCACTAGTGTGTTACTCCTGCACTAATGTGCTTTACTCCCGCACTAGTGTGTATTACTCCCGCAGTATTGTATGGTACTCCCGCACTAGTGTATGCTACTCCCCGCACTAGTGTGTCTTACTACCCACACTAGTTTGTGCTACTCCCCGCATTAGTGTGTGTTACTCCGGCACTAGTGAGTGCTTCTCCCTGCACTAGTGTGTGCTACTCCCGCACTAGTGTGTGCTACTCCCGCACTAGTGTGTGCTTCTCCCTGCAATAGTGTGTGCTACTCCCGCACTAGTGTGTGTTACTCCGGCACTAGTGTGTGCTACTCCCGCACTAGTGTGTGCTTCTCCCTGCACTAATGTGTGCTTCTCCCTGCACTAGTGTGTGCTACTCCCGCACTAGTGTGTGCTACTCCCGCACTAGTGTGTGTGCTACTCCCGCACTAGTGTGCGTTACTCCGCACTAGTGTGTGCTACTCCCGCACTAGTGTGTGCTACTCCCGCACTAATGTGTGGTACTCCCGAACTAGTGTGTGCTACTCCCCACTAGTGTGTGCTACTCCCACACTAGTGTGTGCTAATCCCGCATTAGTGTGTGCTACTCCCGCACTAGTGTGTGGTACTCCCGCACTAGCATGTGGTACTCCTACACTAGTGTCTGGTACTCTCGCACTAGTGTGTGTTACTCCCGCACTAGTGTGTGTTACTCCCGCACTAGTGCGTGTTACTCCCGCACTAGTGCGTGTTACTCCCGCACTAGTGCGTGTTACTCCCACACTAGTGTGTGTTACTCCCGCACTAGTGCGTGTTACTTCCGCACTAGTGCGTGTTACTCCCGCACTAGTGTGTGTTATTCCCGCACTAGTGTGTGTTACTCCCGCACTAGTGCATGTTACTCCCGCACTAGTGTGTGTTACTCCTGCACTAGTGTGTGTTACTCCCGCACTAGAGTGTTACTCCCGCACTAGTGTGTGTTACTCCCGCACCAGTGTGTGTTATTCCCGCACTAGTGTGTGTTACTCCCGCACTAGAGTGTGTTACTCCCGCACTAGTGTGTGTTACTGACGCACTAGTGTGTGTTACTCCCGCACTAGTGTGTGTTATTCCCGCACTAGTGTGTGTTACTCCCGCACTAGAGTGTGTTACTCCCGCACTAGCGTGTTACTCCCGCACTAGTGTGTTACTCCCGCACTAGTGTGTGTTACTCCCGCACTAGTGTGTGTTACTCCCGCACTAGTGTGTGTTACTCCCAGCATTAGTGTGTGGTACTCCCGCATTAGTGTGTGCTACTCCTGAACTAGTGTGTGTGTTACTCCCGCACTAGTGTGTGGTACTCCCGAATTAGTGTGTGTTACTCCCGCACTAGTGTGTGGTACTCCCGAATTAGTGTGTGTTACTCCTGCACTAGTGTGTGTGTTACTCCCGCACTAGTGTGTGTTACTCCCACACTAGTGTGTGTTACTCCTTGCACTAGTGTGTGCTACTCCCTCAATAAGGTGTGCTACTCCCGCACTAGTGTGTGGTACTCCCGGACCAGTGTGTGTTACTCCCGCAATAGTGTGTGTTACTCCTGCACAATTGTGTGTGACTTCCACACTAGCGTGTGTTATTCCCACACTAGTGTGTTACTCCCCGCACTAGTGTGTGTTACTCCCTCCACTAGTGTGTGTTACTCCCTGCACTAGTGTGTTACTCCTGCACTAATGTGCTTTACTCCCGCACTAGTGTGTATTACTCCCGCAGTATTGTATGGTACTCCCGCACTAGTGTATGCTACTCCCCGCACTAGTGTGTCTTACTACCCACACTAGTTTGTGCTACTCCCCGCATTAGTGTGTGTTACTCCGGCACTAGTGAGTGCTTCTCCCTGCACTAGTGTGTGCTACTCCCGCACTAGTGTGTGCTACTCCCGCACTAGTGTGTGCTTCTCCCTGCAATAGTGTGTGCTACTCCCGCACTAGTGTGTGTTACTCCGGCACTAGTGTGTGCTACTCCCGCACTAGTGTGTGCTTCTCCCTGCACTAATGTGTGCTTCTCCCTGCACTAGTGTGTGCTACTCCCGCACTAGTGTGTGTTACTCCCGCACTAATGTGTGGTACTCCCGAACTAGTGTGTGCTACTCCCCACTAGTGTGTGCTACTCCCACACTAGTGTGTGCTAATCCCGCATTAGTGTGTGCTACTCCCGCACTAGTGTGTGGTACTCCTACACTAGTGTCTGGTACTCTCGCACTAGTGTGTGTTACTCCCACACTAGTGTGTGTTACTCCCGCACTAGTGCGTGTTACTCCCGCACTAGTGCGTGTTACTCCCGCACTAGTGCGTGTTACTCCCACACTAGTGTGT
The DNA here is from genome assembly GCF_038502225.1 of Cherax quadricarinatus. Taxonomy (NCBI): domain Eukaryota; kingdom Metazoa; phylum Arthropoda; class Malacostraca; order Decapoda; family Parastacidae; genus Cherax; species Cherax quadricarinatus. The sequence continues at coordinate 71,609,133 of NC_091292.1, forward strand.
GTTACTCCCGCACTAGTGCGTGTTACTTCCGCACTAGTGCGTGTTACTCCCGCACTAGTGTGTGTTATTCCCGCACTAGTGTGTGTTACTCCCGCACTAGTGCATGTTACTCCCGCACTAGTGTGTGTTACTCCTGCACTAGTGTGTGTTACTCCCGCACTAGAGTGTTACTCCCGCACTAGTGTGTGTTACTCCCGCACCAGTGTGTGTTATTCCCGCACTAGTGTGTGTTACTCCCGCACTAGAGTGTGTTACTCCCGCACTAGTGTGTGTTACTGACGCACTAGTGTGTGTTACTCCCGCACTAGTGTGTGTTATTCCCGCACTAGTGTGTGTTACTCCCGCACTAGAGTGTGTTACTCCCGCACTAGTGTGTGTTACTCCCGCACTAGCGTGTTACTCCCGCACTAGTGTGTTACTCCCGCACTAGTGTGTGTTACTCCCGCACTAGTGTGTGTTACTCCCGCACTAGTGTGTGTTACTGACGCACTAGTGTGTGTTACTCCCGCACTAGTGTGTGCTACTCCCGCACTAGTGTGTGTTACTCCCGCACTAGTGTGTTACTCCCGCACTAGAGTGTGTTACTCCCGCACTAGTGTGTGTTACTCCCGCACTTGTGTGTGTTACTCCCGCACTAGAGTGTGTTACTCCCGAACTAGTGTGTGTTACTCCCGCACTAGTGTGTGTTACTCCCGCACTAGTGTGTGCTACTCCAGCACTAGTGTGTGTTACTCCAGCACTAGTGTGTGTTACTCCCGCACTAGTGTGTTACTCCCGCACTAGAGTGTGTTACTCCCGCACTAGTGTGTGTTACTCCCGCACTTGTGTGTGTTACTCCCGCACTAGAGTGTGTTACTCCCGAACTAGTGTGTGTTACTCCCGCACTAGTGTGTGTTACTCCCGCACTAGTGTGTGCTACTCAAGCACTAGTGTGTGTTACTCCCGCACTAGTGTGTTACTCCCGCACTAGAGTGTGTTACTCCCACACTAGTGTGTGTTACTCCCGCACTAGTGTGTGTTACTCCCGCACTAGAGTGTGTTACTCCCGCACTAGAGTGTGTTACTCCCGCACTAGTGTGTGTTACTCCCGCACTAGAGTGTGTTACTCCCGCACTAGTGTGTGTTACTCCCGCACTAGTGTGCTACTCCCGCACTAGTGTGTGTTACTCCCGCACTAGCGTGTGTTACTCCCGCACTAGTGTGTGTTACTCCCGCACTAGTGTGTTACTCCCGCACTAGTGTGTGTTTCTCCCACACTAGTGTGCGTTACTCCCGCACTGTGTAACTTCCGCACTAGAGTGTGTTACTCCCGCACTAGTCTGTGTTACTCCCGCACTAGTGTGTGTTACTCCCGCACTAGAGTGTGTTACTCCCGCACTAGAGTGTGTTACTGCCGAACTAGTGTGTGTTACTCCCGCATTAGAGTGTGTTACTCCCGCACTAGTGTGTGTTCCTCCCGCACTAGTGTGTGCTACTCCCGCACTAGTGTGTGTTACTCCCGCACTAGTGTGTTACTCCCGCACTAGAGTGTGTTACTCACGCACTAGTGTGTGTTACTCCCGCACTAGTGTGTGTTACTCCCGCACTAGAGTGTGTTACTCCCGCACTAGAGTGTGTTACTCCCGCACTAGTGTGTGTTACTCCCACACTAGTGTGTTACTCCCCGCACTAGTGTGTGTTACTCCCTGCACTAGTGTGTTACTCCTGCACTAATGTGCGTTACTCCCGCACTAATGTGTATTACTCCAGCAGTATTGTATGGTACTCCCGCACTAGTGTATGCTACTCCCCGCACTAGTGTGTCTTACTACCCACACTAGTTTGTGCTACTCCCCGCACTAGTGTGTGTTACTCCGGCACTAGTGAGTGCTTCTCCCTGCACTAGTGTGTGCTACTCCCGCACTAGTGTGTTCTACTCCCGCACTAGTGTGTGCTTCTCCCTGCAATAGTGTGTGCTACTCCCGCACTAGTGTGTGTTACTCCGGCACTAGTGTGTGCTACTCCCGCACTAGTGTGTGCTTCTCCCTGCACTAGTGTGTGATTCTCCCTGCACTAGTGTGTGCTACTCCCGCACTAGTGTGTGCTACTCCCGCACTAGTGTGTGTGCTACTCCCGCACTAGTGTGCGTTACTCCGAACTAGTGTGTGCTACTCCCACACTAGTGTGTGCTACTCCCGCACTAATGTGTGGTACTTCCGAACTAGTGTGTGCTACTCCCCACTAGTGTGTGCTACTCCCACACTAGTGTGTGCTAATCCCGCATTAGTGTGTGCTACTCCCGCGCTAGTGTGTGGTACTCCTGCACTAGTGTGTTACTCCCGCACTAGTGTGTGCTACTCCCGCACTAGTGTGTGTGCTACTCCCGCACTAGTGTGCGTTACTCCGAACTAGTGTGTGCTACTCCCGCACTAGTGTGTGCTACTCCCGCACTAATGTGTGGTACTTCCGAACTAGTGTGTGCTACTCCCCACTAGTGTGTGCTACTCCCACACTAGGGTGTGCTAATCCCGCATTAGTGTGTGCTACTCCCGCACTAGCATGTGGTACTCCTGCACTAGTGTCTGGTACTCTCGCACTAGTGTGTGTTACTCCCGCACTAGTGTGTGTTACTCCCGCACTAGTGCGTGTTACTCCCGCACTAGTGCGTGTTACTCCCGCACTAGTGCGTGTTACTCCCACACTAGCGTGTGTTACTCCCGCACTAGTCCGTGTTACTTCCGCACTAGTGCGTGTTACTCCCGCACTAGTGTGTGTTATTCCCGCACTAGTGTGTTACTCCCGCACTAGTGCGTGTTACTCCCGCACTAGTGTGTGTTACTCCTGCACTAGTGTGTGTTACTCCCTCACTAGAGTGTTACTCCCGCACTAGTGTGTGTTACTCCCGTACTAGAGTGTGTTACTCCCGCACTAGTGTCTGTTACTCCCGCACCAGTGTTACTCCCGCACTAGTGCGTGTTACTCCTGCACTAGTGCGTGTTACTCCCGCACTAGTGCGTGTTACTCCCACACTAGTGTGTGTTACTCCCGCACTAGTGCGTGTTACTTCCGCACTAGTGCGTGTTACTCCCGCACTAGTGTGTGTTATTCCCGCACTAGTGTGTGTTACTCCCGCACTAGTGCGTGTTACTCCCGCACTAGTGTGTGTTACTCCTGCACTAGTGTGTGTTACTCCCGCACTAGAGTGTTACTCCCGCACTAGTGTGTGTTACTCCCGCACTAGTGTGTGTTACTCCCGCACTAGAATGTGTTACTCCCGCACTAGTGTGTGTTACTCCCGCACTAGCGTACTACTCCCTCACTAGTGTGTGTTACTCCCGCACTAGTGTGTGTTACTCCCGCACTAGTGTGTGTTACTCCCGCACTAGTGTGTTACTCCCGCACTAGTGTGTGTTACTCCCGCACTAGTGTGTGTTACTCCCGCACTAGTGTGTTACTCCCGCACTAGAGTGTGTTACTCCCGCACTAGTGTGTGTTACTCCCGCACTTGTGTGTGTTACTCCCGCACTAGAGTGTGTTACTCCCGCACTGGAGTGTGTTACTCCCGAACTAGTGTGTGTTACTCCCGCACTAGTGTGTGTTACTCCCGCACTAGTGTGTGCTACTCCAGCACTAGTGTGTGGCACTCCCGCACTAGTGTGTTACTCCCGCACTAGAGTGTGTTACTCCCACACTAGTGTGTGTTACTCCCGCACTAGTGTGTGTTACTCCCGCACTAGAGTGTGTTACTCCCGCACTAGAGTGTGTTACTCCCGCACTAGTGTGTGTTACTCCCGCACTAGTGTGTGTTACTCCCGCACTAGTGTGTGTTACTCCCACACTAGTGTGCTACTCCCGCACTAGTGTGTGTTACTCCCGCACTAGCGTGTGTTACTCCCGCACTAGTGTGTGTTACTCCCGCTCTAGTGTGTTACTCCCGCACTAGTGTGTGTTACTCCCACACTAGTGTGCGTTACTCCCGCACTATTGTGTTACTCCCGCACTAGAGTGTGTTACTCCCGCACTAGTCTGTGTTACTCCCGCACTAGTGTGTGTTACTCCCGCACTAGAGTGTGTTACTCCCGCACTAGAGTGTGTTACTGCCGAACTAGTGTGTGTTACTCCCACATTAGAGTGTGTTACTCCCGCACTAGTGTGTGTTCCTCCCGCACTAGTGTGTGCTACTCCCGCACTAGTGTGTGTTACTCCCGCACTAGTGTGTTACTCCCGCACTAGAGTGTGTTACTCCCGCACTAGTTTGTGTTACTCCCGCACTAGTGTGTGTTACTCCCGCACTAGAGTGTGTTACTCCCGCACTAGAGTGTGTTACTCCCGCACTAGTGTGTGTTACTCCCGCACTAGAGTGTGTTACTCCCGCACTAGTGTGTGTTACTCCCGCACTAGTGTGCTACTCCCGCACTAGTGTGTGTTACTCCCGCACTAGTGTGTGTTACTCCCGCACTAATGTGTGTTACTCCCGCACTAGTGTGTGTTACTCCCGCACTAGTATGTGCTACTCCCCACTAGTGTGTGCTACTCCCACACTAGTGTGTGCTACTCCCACACTAGTGTGTGCTACTCCTACACTAGTGTGTGCTACTCCCACACTAGTGTGTGCTACTCCCACACTAGTGTGTGCTACTCCCACACTAGTGTGTGCTACTCCTACACTAGTGTGTGCTACTCCCACACTAGTGTGTGCTAATCCCGCATTAGTGTGTGCTACTCCTGCACTAGTGTGTTGTACTCCCGCACTAGTATGTGGTACTCCTGCACTAGTGTCTGGTACTCCCTGCACTAGTGTGTGGTACTCTCGCACTAGTTTGTGCTCCTCCCGCACTAGAGTGTGTTACTCCCGCACTAGTGTGTGTTACTCCCGCACTAGTGTGAGTGGTTCCTTTATAAATTTTACCACTTATAACAAGCGAAATCCACAATGTTAGTGGAACACACATTACAGAAAAGATCCGTGATCCATGACAAGGATCACGAAGAGACCGTGAGAGCCATGCACATCAAGGACCGTCCGTTCCCAAGCTGGAGATAACCGCCGATTTATTGAAGCTCCTCAATAATGGCGTTGTTTGTCATGCCCCTCCATCAACCTGGCTTCTCCCTGTCCTTCCCATTCATCCCGTCCTCCCTCCTCCCCATTCTTCCTATTCCCCTTTATGCCTTCTCTTCTTCTTCTCCATTACTCCACCTGCTTGTGTTGATCCTATTTCCCTCCCCTTCCTTCCCTCCATATTCCCTCTTCCCTGCACCAACCTTCTCCATCTCTCTATTTATCTCTCTCTCTTCTTTCACGTTTTAATCACCCCTCCGCCCCTCCCTCAATGTTTCCTCTTCGTTCGTAGCTCAGTTGTAGCGCCTTCAACTCACAACTGAAGCGTCAGACTTTAATCCTGGAGAGGGATTAGTGATGTATCGGATATCCGCATCCGCAGAATTTCTTACAGCCCATCAGCATCCGCAAACATCCGCACAATTTCTTAAATCCGTATCCGCATCCGCATCCGCATCCGCAAAATAAGTACGACATCCTCATACACATCCGCATCCGTGGATATCTAAATTTTCACATCCGATACATCTCTAGCAGGGACTAGTAAGAATAATAATAATATTATTATTATTAATATTATAAACAGTAATAATAATAATAATAATAATAATAATAATAATAATAATAATAATTTTTATTTCCACAAGTACATGATACAACTTACACAGACGTAGTTGACATCATTGACATACTATATAGAAAGCATCCTGTCAAAGATTTAAATGAATTTCCCAAGAAAAAAGCCAGACTGGCTTTACTGGGTTATCCTGGTAAGTAACCCTCCTGGTTAATAACCTGCTTTAGATGGTCGCAACTAGACGAGGTGTACTCTGAGTAGCAAGATCATTTACCTGATCACATAGAAAACGACTGCTTAAGTCGAACGACTTAGCTAATAACTTTTAGACTCGGTGGCGGCCAGCGGAGAGACGGGGCCATGAGCTGAGACGAATAGGGGAGTACAATGGCCTGTTGGTGTAATACTCAATTTTTTGGGGGTCACATTCTTTTTATATGCGAGATATTCCCTAAAATATTACACCAGATGTAACTATAGTTAACCATGTGTACAAAATATTACACCAAGTGTACAAAATATTACACCAAGTGTACAAAACATTACACCAAGTGTACAAAACATTATACAAGTGTACAAAACATTACACCAAGTGTACAAAACATTATACAAGTGTACAAAACATTACACCAAGTGTACAAAACATTATACAAGTGTACAAAACATTATACAAGTGTACAAAACATTACACCAAGTGTACAAAACATTATACAAGTGTACAAAACATTACACCAAGTGTACAAAACATTATACAAGTGTACAAAACATTATACAAGTGTACAAAACATTACACCAAGTGTACAAAACATTATACAAGTGTACAACATTACACCAAGTGTACAAAACATTATACAAGTGTACAAAACATTACACCAAGTGTACAAAACATTACACCAAGTGTACAAAACATTACACCAAGTGTAACACACAACTGAAAGTCACAATACCGTGGATGCAACAATTCACTATCATCCTATAAATTGGAGAGGAAATTTGAGGCAACGTTCCAGTCCTTCCTGGACCATTGTCATGTTCATTATTCTTAATAACGTCAACTCATAAGTCAATATTCTCAATCGTCTGATAGTCCCTATGGGTGTTGAGTAGACTATCCAACATGGTTAACAATATGGAGCTTCTTTTCTAGTTCAATGTTCAACGATCCCGTCTAAGTACAAAGGGATACAAAACTGGTTCAACATTCAACGAATGTTACAGGTTCACAGTGATTCGAGGAATGATTATTCTTGGAGTTATGTCTGTTGCAACAGCTGTTTTGACTGTTTCAACAGCTATTTTGTTTGTTGCAATAGCTGCATCGTCTACGACTGGTCAGGGACTGGAACAACGCGATTAGCAGACGGAGGAACGAGCCTTCACCACTCCTTCCTTCTGCAACCACGATACAGTGTTGCTGTACCACCGGTCATCACATAAACCTTGTCAATTTATCATCCATAAATGACCTGGTTGCGGACCAGGTCACGGGGGCGGTCACCCTCCAAACCCCCATCCAGTTATTCCAGGGATAACTATCATGTGACACCCTCCTCTACTCTCACTCCCACACTTCCCCTCCCTTCCTCCATACTCACTCCAACACTTCCCCTACCTTCCTCTACACTCACTCCCACACTTCCCCTACCTTCCTCCATACTCACTCCCACACTTCCCCTACCTTCCTCCATACTCACTCCCACACTTCCCCTACCTTCCTCCATACTCACTCCCACACTTACCCTACCTTCCTCCATACTCACTCCCACACTTCCCCTACCTTCCTTCATACCCACTCCCACACTTCCCCTACCTTCCTCCATACCCACTCCCACACTTCCCCTACCTTCCTTCATACTCACTCCCACACTTCCCCTACCTTCCTTCACACTCACTCCCACACTTCCCCTACCTTCCTCCATAATCACTCCCACACTTCCCCTACCTTCTTCCATACTCACTCCCACACTTCCCCTACCTTCCTCCATACTCACTCCCACACTTCCCCTACCTTCATCCATACCCACTCCCACACTTCCCCTACCTTCCTCCATACCCACTCCCACACTTCCCCTACCTTCCTTCATACTCACTCCCACACTTCCCCTACCTTCCTTCACACTCACTCCCACACCTCCCCTACCTTCCTCCATAATCACTCCCACACTTCCCCTACCTTCCTCCATACCCACTCCCGCACTTCCCCTCCTTCCCTCCATACTCACTCCCACACTTCCCCTACCTTCCTTCACATTCACTCCCACACTTCCCCTACCTTCCTTCGTACTCACTCCCATACTTCCCCTACCTTCCTTCATACTCACTCCCACACTTCCCCTACCTTCCTCCATACTCACTCCCACACTTCCCCTACCTTCCTTCGTACTCACTCCCACACTTCCCCTACCTTCCTTCATACTCACTCCCACACTTCCCCTACCATCCTCCATACCCACTCCCACACTTCCCCTACCTTCCTTCATACTCACTCCCACACTTCCACTACCTTCCTCCATACTCACTCCCACACTTCCCCTACCTTCCTTCATACCCACTCCCACACTTCCCCTACCTTCCACCATACTCATTCCCACACTTCCCCTACCTTCCTTCATACTCACTCCCACACTTCCCCTACCTTCCTCCATACCCACTCCCACACTTCCCCGACCTTCCTCCATACTCACTCCCACACTTCCCCTACCTTTCTTCACACTCACTCCCACACTTCCCCTACCTTCCTCCATACCCACTCCCACACTTCCCCTACCTTCCTCCATACCCACTCCCGCACTTCCCCTACCTTCCTCCATACTCACTCCCACACTTCCCCTACCTTCCTTCACACTCACTCCCACACTTCCCCTACCTTCCTTCATACTCACTCCCACACTTCCTCTACCTTCCTCCATACTCACTCCCACACTTCCCCTACCATTCTCCGTACCCCCACACTTCTCCTACCATCCTCCGTACCCCCACACTTCCCCTCCCTTCCTCCATACCCACTCCCACACTTCCCCTACCCTCCTCCATACTCACCCCCACACTTCTCCTACCCTCCTTCATACTCACTCCCACACTTCCCCTACCTTCCTCCATACTCACTCTCACACTTCCCCTACCTTCCTTCATACTCACTTCCACACTTGCCCTACCTTCCTCCATACTCACCCCCACACTTCCCCTACCCTCCTTCATACTCACTCCCACACTTCCCCTACCCTCCTTCATACTCACCCCCACACTTCCCCTACCTTTCTCCATACCCACTCCCACACTTCCCCTACCCTCCTCCATGCTAACCCCCACACTTCCCCTCCCTTCCTCCATACTCACTCCCACACTTCCCCTACCCTCCTTCATACTCACCCCCACACTTCCCCTACCCTCCTTCATACTCCCACACTTCCCCTACCTTCCTCCATACTCACTCCCACACTTCCCCTACCCTCCTCCATTCTCACCCCCACACTTCCCCTCCCTTCCTCCATACTTACCCCCACACTTCCCCTACCCTCCTCCATACTCACCCCCACACTACTACCTTCCTCTTGCAATTACCACTGTGTGTGTGAGCTAAGTCATCCTGAGAGATGGTAATTCCCAAGTAATAGTTACTCCAGCTCTGCTGGAATGAAAACCTTTGAGGCTGTCGCAGCCACTGAACCTTTAATGGAAGGCTTGTCAGTATCCTCATCTCCCTAATGAAGTCTCCCAGCTCAGGCTGACACATTTCATCACATGATGCAAGAAACCCCGGCCCTGCCTGATGGAATACGACAAGGAAACGCAGCTAGCTTTTGTTACTGTGTAACCATTCTACAGAAAAGAGCATCAGTACGCTTCTGATATATTCATTTCCCAGCCTCACGCTCTCTAAATATCAAAACTCCTCCACTTCCTCCATATCCTAAAACGCTGCCCCCTCCAAGCCTTCAACATCCCAAAACTACACGTATTCCAAATCCCGAAACTCCGTTCCTCCACCTCCTCCCAAAACTTCACTCTATCCACGGCACATTGCTCCCAAAGATCCTTTGCTCCTGACTTAGTAACGCGTCAGCAGGATAGCATTCAATCTAGATTAATCCAGGGATGATATTAAGGGGCTGCCCTATGGATGATAGCAAGGGGTTGTTCCATGGGATGATATCAAAGAGTTGTCCAGTGGATGATATCAAAGGGCTACCCTAGGGATGATATCAAGGGGGCTACCTCAGGGATGATATCAAAGGGCTACCTCAGGGATTATATCAAGGAGCTACCTCAGGGATGATATCAAGGGGCTAACTCACGGATTATATCATGGAGCTGCTTCTGGACGCTGGGACACCCTCTTTGACTTCTTCTGTCTCTTGCAATATCCGGCTAATTGGAGCTCAGCTAAGTGCCTCTCAATTACCCCAAAGCTTCTTAATAATCCAGCACGCCAGAGTGACACCCATGACAGGCTGTACTGGACTGTACTTGGACAAGCTTGACGCTTTACACGGAAAAGCTTGACGCTTTAGGCTAAGCTTACCTGGAATATTTATATTTGGCCCATGTTGATTGTGGTATTATGGCCAATAGAGTTATTTTAATTTAATCACTGACAGACATAGTACACCTCCAGTGACACGGATCTTGACCAAGCAATTGATTAGTGGAAGACCTAGAGTTGATACTCACTTCCCCTTTGACTTAAGAGTTCAGATTAGTAGAAGAATTAAACACATATGCAACTTCTGGATATATTTATTGTAGACGTGTAGCATTATCACTACAAATTCAAGGACATAACTGGGAAACAGTAGAACTATATACAAAAGATGAAATAATGTAATTTTACTGTCTTTCAATTATGTCCTTGAATTTGTATTGATAAAGCCACTGGATGGTAAAACGTCTTCAAGAAACTCAGATGTTGCGCGTGTGTAATTTTTCATCTTATCGGTACTGTACGTCATACACGTGCAGCTGGTCAGTAGAAACCTAAAGTCAACAACCCATAAGCATATCCGCTAATATAATACTTGGCTTCGTGTCAAGAAGTATAAATAACTGAAGTCTTCAGGATATACTTCATTTTTTTTTATATATGGTAAAGCCTCGTTTTGTTTTTGCTGCTCCATTTTGGTCTCCATATTACAAAATTGACGTAAATGCGCTAGAAAATATACAAGGAACGATGATGAAGTTGATCCCACATATCAGAATTCTTTTTCAGAAAGATAGGCCTAAGGCCTAAATTTTCACTCTGAAAAAGGCGTAGAAATAAGGAGAATATGATATTTGGGAGTGGACGTGTCAGCGGATGGGTCTATGAAAGATGAGGTGAATCATAGAATTGATGAGGGAAAAAGAGTGAGTGGTGCACTTAGGAGTCTGTGGAGACAAAGAACTTTGTCCTTGGAGGCAAAGAGGGGAATGTATGAGAGTATAGTTTTACCAACGCTCTTATATGGGTGTGAAGCGTGGGTGATGAATGTTGCAGCGAGGAGAAGGCTGGAGGCAGTGGAGATGTCATGTCTGAGGGCAATGTGTGGTGTGAATATAATGCAGAGAATTCGTAGTTTGGAAGTTAGGAGGAGGTGCGGGATTACCAAAACTGTTGTCCAGAGGGCTGAGGAAGGGTTGTTGAGGTGGTTCGGACATGTAGAGAGAATGGAGCGAAACAGAATGACTTCAAGAGTGTATCAGTCTGTAGTGGAAGGAAGGCGGGGTAGGGGTCGGCCTAGGAAGGGTTGGAGGGAGGGGGTAAAGGAGGTTTTGTGTGCGAGGGGCTTGGACTTCCAGCAGGCATGCGTGAGCGTGTTTGATAGGAGTGAATGGAGACAAATGGTTTTTAATACTTGACGTGCTGTTGGAGTGTGAGCAAAGTAACATTTATGAAGGGATTCAGGGAAACCGGCAGGCCGGACTTGAGTCCTGGAGATGGGAAGTACAGTGCCTGCACTCTGAAGGAGGGGTGTTAATGTTGCAGTTTAAAAACTGTAGTGTAAAGCACCCTTCTGGCAAGACAGTGATGGAGTGAATGATGGTGAAAGTTTTTCTTTTTCGGGCCACCCTGCCTTGGTGGGAATCGGCCGGTGTGATAATAATAAAAAAAAAAATATGACTGAAGTGTGCAAATGAAAAATCGGAATAAATTTACTGATGTAAAAAAAGGTTCTGAAAATATCTAAGCAACACAGGATTCGCAAAAACGGATTTAAGATGCACAAATTTAGATTTAAATTATGATTCAGAAACTCCGGATTTGGCAGTAGAGTTGTAGACGAGCGGAACAAACTTCCAAGTTGCGTCAACCGCTAGAAATACACAAATGAAGAATTAGACACGTGTGCAACGTGAGGGTATCTTAACTTGCAGACGTTTAGCCGTCCAGTGGCTTTATCAGTTCAGATTCAAGGACATAATGGGAAGACTGAAGAACAATATTCAAAAGACTAGGTAATCATTTTTACAGTCTTCCTATTATGCCCTTGAATTTGTATTGATAAAGCCAATGCATGGCGAAACATTTACAAATAAAGTTACTCAGATGTTTCACATATATATAATTCCTCATCTTGTTGGTATTCGATACCATTCATGCACAATACACAAATAACCCGCACATAGGGGGAAGACACATGTGTTATTCAAGTCACGGTATTGTGCACTTTTATTTATTAACAGTGAGTACTTTCAGTAGGGTGGTAAAACATTGGTAGAAGATACTGACTATATGTAAATATGACAATATGCAGATTATGTCAGCACGAGATTTTCTTGCCCCATTAAATCGAGTATTAATTACAGATATTTCTCTTTTAAAGACTCCGTGCATAATCACTCTCTCGGTTTGGCCATGGGTTCACCCCTCATTGTTGCCATGGTCAGTCTGTACATGAAATATCTGAAGAAATGGGTACTGAGAATTCACATCACAGGATAAAACATAGCTAAGATACGTTGATGATATCTTAATCACTGCCTTCCAGCATCTCAGTGTGCAGAAGAATATCCTGAGCGTCACATCGTGGGTAGAAAACAACGTACATATTCCTCTCCTGGACGTGTGGATTCGAAAAGATGTTGATAAGCTTTATTTCGAAGTCTACCATAAATAAAAACAGAAAAGCCTTGTACATTATCACTCAGAATCAATCCTGGGATCATTTTCACTCCCTGAATCACTCGAACAAGGATGTAATTGTGTCAGGTTAGTCCACCGAACTTCACTGCCCCACAATATTTATTATTATCTACTGAAGAAAGCTAAGAGGATGCTACACAACACTAGTTTTAACACCACACACAGTGGCATAAATCACACAGTGGCATAAATCACACAGTGGCATAAATCACACAGTGGCATAAATCACACAGTGGCATAAATCACACAGTGGCATAAATCACACAGTGGCATAAATCACACAGTGGCATAAATCACACAGTGGCATAAATCACACAGTGGCATAAATCACACAGTGGCATAAATCACACAGTGGCAAAAATCACACAGTGGCATAAGTCACACAGTGGCATAAGACACACAGTAGCATAAGTCACACAGTAGCATAAGTCACACAGTAGCATAATTCACACAGTGGCATAAGTCACACAGTAGCATAAGTCACACAGTAGCATAAGTCACACAGTAGCATAATTCACACAGTGGCATAAGTCACACAGTAGCATAAGTCACACAGTGGCATAAGTCACACAGTAGCATAAGTCACACAGTGACATAAGTCACATAGTAGCATAAGTCACACAGTAGAATGAGTCACACAGTACCATACACAGTTGCATAAGTCGTACAGTACATAAATTAAACAGTAGCATAAGTCACACAGTAGCATAAGTCACACAGTAGCATAAGTCACACAGTAGCATAAGTCACACAGAAGCATAAGTCATACAGCAGCATAAGTTACACAGTAGCACAAGTCATACAGTAGCATAAGTCATACATTAGCATAAGTTACACAGTAGCATAAGTCATACAGTACCATAAGGCATACAGTAGCATAAGCCACACAGTATACTGCATAAGTCACACAGTAGCATGAGTCATACAGTAGCATAAATCATACAGTAGCATAAGTCACACAGTAGCATAAGTCACACAGTAGAATAAGTCATTCAGTAGCATAAGCCATACAGCAGCATAAGTCATACAGCAGCATAAGTCATACAGCAGCATACGTCATTCAGTAGCATAAGTCATACAATAGCATAAGTCATACAGCAGCATAAGTCATACAGCAGCATACGTCATTCAGTAGCATAAGTCATACAGTATCATAAGTCATACAGTAGCATAAGCCATACAGCAGCATAAGTCATACAGCAGCATAAGTCATACAGTAGCATAAGTCATACAGTAGCATAAGTCATTCAGTAGCATAAGTCATACAGTAGCATAAGTCATACAGTAGTATAAGTCATACAGCAGCATAAGTCATACAGTAGCATAAGTCATTCAGTAGCATAAGTCATACAGTAGCATAAGTCATACAGTAGCATAAGTCATTCAGTAGCATAAGTCATACAGTAGCATAAGTCATACAGTAGCATAAGTCATTCAGTAGCATAAGTCATACAGCAGCATAAGTCATACAGTAGCATAAGTCATACAGCAGCATAAGTCATACAGTAGCATAAGTCATACAGCAGCATAAGTCATACAGTAGCATAAGTCATACAGCAGCATAAGTCATACAGTAGCATAAGTCATACAGCAGCATAAGTCATACAGTAGCATAAGTCATACAGCAGCATAAGTCATACAGTAGCATAAGTCATACAGTAGCATAAGTCATACAGCAGCATAAGTCATACAGTAGCATAAGTCATACAGCAGCATAAGTCATACAGTAGCATAAGTCATACAGCAGCATAAGTCATACAGTAGCATAAGTCATACAGCAGCATAAGTCATACAGTACCTTAAGTCATACAGTAGCATAAGTCATACAGTAGCATAAGTCATACAGTAGCATAAGTCATACAGCAGCATAAGTCATACAGTAGCATAAGTCATACAGTAGCATAAGTCATACAGTAGCATAAGTCATACAGCAGCATAAGTCATACAGTAGCATAAGTCATACAGTAGCATAAGTCATACAGTAGCATAAGTCATACAGCAGCATAAGTCACACAGTAGCATAAGTCATACAGTAGCATAATTCACACAGTAGCATAACTTACACAGTAGCACAAGTCAACATCAACCTCACCAACATTTCACCTAGATTCCTAGAACTATAAAAGACTTAAGAGGGGGAAAAACAACAAAGACTAATACAAACGTTTACACCACACCGTGTGGAGGCTGTGGCAAAGTTAATGTAGGAGTAACTTCAAGGCACCTGGATGCCAGGTTCCTAGTATCCAGGTACCTCTTGCTCTTTTCTTCCACTTTTTTATTGATTTTCGTTGTTGTAACTTCATCTTTCTCCTTCTCTTTTCCTTTTCGTTTTCTTCTCCTTTATCACCACTTCATGTCTAAATACACTTCCGCTTTCTTTTCCTAGATCTTCTTTTCCTTCCTCGTTACCACTAATGCCGTCGCCACCACCACCACTACTACCGGCACCACTAACACCACCACCACGACTACCACCACCACCACCACCACCTCCACCTCCACCACCACCACCATCACCACCACCACCACCACCACCACCACCACCACCACCACCACCACCACCACCACCACCACCACCACCTCCACCACCACCACCACCACCACCACCACCACCACCACCACCACCACCACCACAACCTTTCCTCTCAGAGGCTTCTTCGACAATTTAATTTACTACACATTATAAACATAGGCTGTAGACAAGACAATGCTCGGAAATTCTAATTCCCAAAATGACATTATGAAAGAATGTGTCAGAATGTATGTTAATGGAGACAGAGGATTTGCTTATGTCCTCCCTGGTCAGCAGCAAAATATCAACGGCTGACTTCTGTGCGAGTGTGTGCTGGAAGGCTGCACATGGCAGTTGACGAAGTCTTAGCCACGCCCACTGCTCTTTATGCAAGTATTTCATGAAAAACGGCTTTAAGCACCTCAATCCGGTCTCACTCTGTATCAAATAATGTATGAAACCTATCAAGTAACATTATAAAAGTGATGAAGGAAGAGAAAAACAGTACAGGTATTGGGACAGAGTCTGGACATTATTCCAGCTGCCAGACAATGATAAGGTATCAATTGTGACAATAACATTGGCAATAGTAAACATTAATAAACACTAACAGACACCAAATATTGTACAAATGGGTATTATAGACAAACAGGAAGAGGGGGAAGAGGAAGAGGAAACAATCAAGAAATGAGGAGACAGTATTGTGCCAAGCCTTGACAAACACAGGGCAAATTACTTTCTTAACTGGAGAGTCCTGAAGTAGTGAGAGGAGACTGTGCTTTTTAAACACCTTATTCTACACGTGAGATAAATACGAGTGAAGATGGTGTGACAATATAACTTGAGGGAGAGACAATACAACATAAAGGAGAGACAATACAACATGAAGGAGAGACAATACAACAAGAAGGAGAGACAATACAACATGAGGGAGAGACAGTACATGAGGGAGAGACAATACAACATGAAGGAGAGACAATACAACATGAAGGAGAGACAATACAACATGAAGGAGAGACAATACAACATGAAGGAGAGACAATACAACATGAAGGAGAGACAATACAACATGAAGGAGAGACAATACAACATGAAGGAGAGACAATACAACATGAAGGAGAGACAATACAACATGAAGGAGAGACAATACAACATGAAGGAGAGACAATACAACATGAAGGAGAGACAATACAACATGAAGGAGAGACAATACAACATGAAGGAGAGACAATACAACATGAAGGAGAGACAATACAACATGAGGGAGAGACCATACAACATGAAGGAGAGACAATACAACATGAAGGAGAGACAATACAACATGAAGGAGAGACAATACAACATGAGGGAGAGACAATACAACATGAGGGAGAGACAATACAACATGAGGGAGAGACAATACAACATGAGGGAGAGACAATACAACATGAAGGAGAGACAATACAACATGAGGGAGAGACAATACAACATGAGGGAGAGACAATACAACATGAGGGAGAGACAATACAACATGAAGGAGAGACAATACAACATGAAGGAGAGACAATACAACATGAGGGAGAGACAATACAACATGAAGGAGAGACAATACAACATGAAGGAGAGACAATACAACATGAGGGAGAGACAATACAACATGAGGGAGAGACAATACAACATGAGGGAGAGACAATACAACATGAAGGAGAGACAATACAACATGAGGGAGAGACAATACAACATGAGGGGGAGACAATACAACATGAGGGAGAGACAATACAACATGAAGGAGAGACAATACAACATGAAGGAGAGACAATACAACATGAGGGAGAGACAATACAACATGAGGGAGAGACAATACAACATGAGGGAGAGACAATACAACATGAGGGAGAGACAATACAACATGAAGGAGAGACAATACAACATGAAGGAGAGACAATACAACATGAGGGAGAGACAATACAACATGAGGGAGAGACAATACAACATGGAGAGACAATTCAACATGTGGGGGAGACAATACATGAGGGAGAGACAATACAACATGAGGGAGAGACAATACAACATGAGGGAGAGACAATACAACATGAGGGAGAGACAATACAACATGAGGGGGAGACAATACATGAGGGAGAGACAATACAACATGAGGGAGAGACAATACATGAGGGAGAGACAATACAACATGAGGGAGAGACAACACAACATGAAGGAGAGACAATACATGAAGGAGAGACAATTCAACATGAAGGAGAGACAATACAACATGAGGGGGAGACAATACATGAGGGAGAGACAATACAACATGAGGGGGAGACAATACATGAGGGAGAGACAATACAACATGAGGGAGAGACAACACAACATGAAGGAGAGACAATACATGAAGGAGAGACAATTCAACATGAAGGAGAGACAATACAACATGAGGGGGAGACAATACATGAGGGAGAGACAATACAACATGAGGGGGAGACAATACATGAGGGAGAGACAATACAACATGAGGGAGAGACAACACAACATGAAGGAGAGACAATACATGAAGGAGAGACAATTCAACATGAAGGAGAGACAATACAACATGAGGGGGAGACAATACAACATGAGGGAGAGACAATACAACATGAGGGAGAGACAATACAACATGAAGGAGAGACAATACATGAAGGAGAGACAATACAACATTAAGGAGAGACAATACAACATGAAGGAGAGACAATACATGAAGGAGAGACAATACAACATGAAGGAGAGACAATGCAACATGAAGGAGAGACAATACAACATGAGGGAGAGACAATACAACATGAGGGAGAGACAATACAACATGAAGGAGAGACAATGCAACATGAAGGAGAGACAATACAACATGAGGGAGAGACAATACAACATGAGGGAGAGACAATACAACATGAGGGAGAGACAATACAACATGAAGGAGAGACAATACATGAAGGAGAGACAATTCAACATGAAGGAGAGACAATACAACATGAGGGAGAGACAATACATGAAGGAGAGACAATTCAACATGAAGGAGAGACAATACAACATGATGGAGAGACAATAAAACATGAGGGAGAGACAATACAACATGAGGGAGAGACAATACAACATGAGGGAGAGACAATACAACATGAAGGAGACAACATGAGGGAAGAGAGAATATCTAACATGAAGGAGAGACAATACAACATGAGGGAGAGACAATACATGAAGGAGAGACAATTCAACATGAAGGAGAGACAATACAACATGATGGAGAGACAATAAAACATGAGGGAGAGACAATACAACATGAAGGAGAGACAATACAACATGAGGGAGAGACAATACAACATGAAGGAGAGACAATACATGAAGGAGAGACAATACAACATGAGGGAGAGACAATACATGAGGGAGAGACAATACAACATGAGGGAGAGACAACACAACATGAAGGAGAGACAATACAACATGAAGGAGAGACAATACATGAAGGAGAGACAATACAACATGAGGGAGAGACAATACATGAAGGAGAGACAATACAACATGAAGGAGAGACAATACATGAAGGAGAGACAATACAACATGAAGGAGAGACAATACATGAAGGAGAGACAATTCAACATGAAGGAGAGACAATACAACATGAGGGGGAGACAATACATGAGGGAGAGACAATACAACATGAGGGAGAGACAATACATGAAGGAGAGAGAATACAACATGAGGGAGAGACAATACAACATGAGGGAGAGGCAATACAACATGAAGGAGAGACAATTCAACATGAAGGAGAGACAATACAACATGAGGGAGAGACAATACAACATGAAGGAGAGACAATACAACATGAGGGAGAGACAATACAACATGAGGGAGAGACAATACAACATGAAGGAGAGACAATACAACATGAGGGGGAGACAATACAACATGAGGGAGAGACAATTCAACATGAAGGAGAGACAATACAACATGAAGGAGAGACAATACAACATGAAGGAGAGACAATACAACATGAAGGAGAGACAATACAACATGAGGGAGAGACAATACAACATGAAGGAGAGACAATACAACATGAAGGAGAGACAATACAACATGAAGGAGAGACAATACAACATGAAGGAGAGACAATACAACATGAGGGAGAGACAATTCAACATGAAGGAGAGACAATACAACATGAGGGGGAGACAATACAACATGAGGGAGAGACAATACAACATGAGGGGGAGACAATACAACATGAGGGAGAGACAATACAACATGAGGGAGAGACAATACAACATAATGGAGAGACAATACATGAAGGAGAGACAATTCAACATGAAGAAGAGACAATACAACATGAGGGAGAGACAATACAACATGAGGGAGAGACAATACAACATGAGGGAGAGACAATACAACATGAGGGGGAGACAATACAACATGAGGGAGAGACAACACAACATGAGGGAGAGACAATACAACATGAGGGGGAGACAATACAACATGAGGGAGAGACAATACAACATGAGGGAGAGAAAATACAACATGAGGGAGAGACAATACAACATGAAGGAGAGACAATACAACATGAGGGGGAGACAATACAACATGAGGGAGAGACAATACAACATGAGGGAGAGACAATACAACATGAAGGAGAGACAATACAACATGAGGGGGAGACAATACAACATGAGGGAGAGACAATACAACATGAGGGAGAGACAATACAACATGAAGGAGAGACAATACAACATGAGGGAGAGGATACAATATGAGGGAGAGACAATACATGAGGGAGAGACAATACAACATGAGGGAGAGACAATACAATATGAGGGAAAGACAATACAACATGAGAGAGAGACACTACAGCAAGAGGGAGAGAATACAACATGATAGAGGCAACACAACATGAGAGAGAGAGACAATTAACAATTGTATTCTGAAGATACTTGTATCCTGAAGACACTTGCATTCTCAAGGCACTTGTATTCTGACAATATTCTGATTGTTAACACTCTAGTAACTTTAAGTGTGGATGATGAGAGAGAGAAAATGATTCTCTCTATGATTAAGTGAATATGACTGATTCTTAAGAATTTATTTTTTACCATTATAATTCTCAGTAAATAAAAAACTATGAATAAATTTGAATAAAATATTTCACTGCTCCAGCCGTTTCTGTCTGTCTCTCTCTCTCTCTCTCTCTCTCTCTCTCTCTCTCTCTCTCTCTCTCTCTCTCTCTCTCTCTCTCTCTCTCTCTCTCTCTCTCTCTCTCTCTCTCTCTCTCTCTCTCTCTCTCTCTCTCTCTCTCTCTCTCTCTCTCTCTCTCCCTCTCTCTTGCTCTGTTTCCTTACAGTCTCTCTCACAGTATGAACGGTACATTGCAATATATTTCACAATAGATTATTTCACTGACTTCTGTGTTTCTCTTTCCAAGTTACGAGACACAAATGAAAAAAAAAATTCCCATCTCATCGTTGAGTAAGAACTGCGCTGTGACGCAACTTACAGAAGGTTAGCATTAAACAATAGATAGTTAAGTTTAACTGCCCAATAGAGTAACGTGTTTGTTTAGTATGTGTATATTATTATTATTATTATTATTATTATTCCTGTGTTCACCAGAAAGCGCTAAACTAGTAAGGAAAGTGTTTACACCCCAACGTTGAATGGTACAGTGTATTATTATTATTATTATAATAAAAAAGAAGCGCTAAGCCACAAGGGCTATACAGCATGGTACAGTGTAGAGCCTGTAACACAGTCCACTTCGGTTCGATTCCCCCAGAATTCACCAGCCAACACTAAGAGTGACGACGCTACTGCCTCTTCCCACACCCTCCAACACATTTTTCCTAGTACATCTATTCTCATGCCCCTCAAGGCAATATAGTCTATAAACCCTTGACGAGCACTAATGAACGACTGTCTATGAATGAAAACCTCATTTACCTGCCGTTACAACCATTACCAGGAAGAGAGTAAGTTTGTGGGTGATCCTTGAGGAACTAAACTCCTGACTTTTCTAAGGAATTCGTTTATTCAGTGAAACGTCTTCAGTTTCACCCCTGACTGTTCATACACTTGATCAGTTAGTCTTGAGCGTCAGAGTCCTCCTAGCAGTCTAGCGATATACAGTGCATCTTTCACTGTTCTGAACTCTCATTACCTTCATCTGGGTGACCCCTCAAGGAAGGTTCCTTGATGTTGGTGAGGGGCTCTTGATTAAGGGAATTGGATCTGTGCTCCAGTTCCCCGAATTAAGCCTGAATGCCTTCCACATCCCCCCAGGCGCTGTATAATCCTCCGGGTTTAGCGCTTCCCCCTTGATTATAATAATAATAATTCATCTGGGTGAGTAAGGCAGAACTTTCCACTTTTAAATCTGATGTTTCACGAGAAATATTATTTTTCATGGGGTGTTTTAATAATCCTTTTATTATTATTATTATTTTCCATCACCTTGCATGATGTACATGTAATGCACGTTGATCTGTTGTATAATACATTCTTTCATACAAGAAGGATCATACAACATGCCATCCAGGTGTCTGGTAATCTCCAGCGTCTCTCTCTCTCTCCTGCATTCCATCATACTGAGATTCCTGCTTGCCTTTATGCCAGTTATAAATGGAGATGGAGTCGAGCGAGCGAGCGAGAGAAAGAGAGAGAGAGAGAGAGAGCGAGAGAGAGAGAGAGAGAGAAGAGAGAGAGAGAGAGAGAGAGAGAGAGAGAGAGAGAGAGAGAGAGAGAGAGAGAGAGAGAGAGAGAGAGAGAGAGAGAGAAAGAGAAAGAGAGATACTGTCTAACACAAGGCTTGGGATAGGCAGTGCCTCCTCTTAACATGCAAACAGTGTTCTCCAAGAGAGGCTGCAGCCCAGAGCTCTGCCATTCCTCATCGGGAAATGGACACGAAACAGGAAACTGATGTCAGAAACAGTGGACCATTAAGCCAGATGGTCCCTGGTCTAGCACCACTAGGGAGGAAGACAAGACAGGCGCAGGCAGGGCGCTATAAAAATATTTTCCTCTATGTAAAGCTTTATCAAATTTTTGTCACACACACACACACACAAATACAAAAAAAAAAAACTGGCTTCACACCAACACCTTCATTACATTTCCCCACTTACATTTTCATTACATCTTCGTATTCACGACCGGGGATGTTAACCCAGGGACACGAGTCATCTTGGTCAGATAAGGCTTTCACACGTAGGCGAAATATCGACGACCCATTTTGTTGATACAATGCAAAGCTTCAAGAACAGCAAGGCAACCTCCGAGCCCCAGGGAAACAGCCGGATACTTTAAATTGCTTCACACAAGAAAAGCTGTTTGAGTTGGAGAAACTCAGCCAGCAGTCCCTCTCAGCGGTTACCTGAAATAGCGCAGAGAAGTGTAAATACAAAAAAAAAAAAAAAAAAAAAAAAGCACAAGCAACAAAAGCAACTTTTATTGGGACGTTTCGCTCCTTGGAAAGTTAAACGAGGACGAGATAAAGATTAAGACACTTATGCAGCATATAGGAATCTTTATTCAGGAAACGTTTCGCCACACAGTGGCTTCATCAGTCCAATACAAAGAGGAAGGCGTAAGTGTCTTAATCTTCAACTTGTCGGTTTTTCAAACCATTCATCACAACTGTCAGACACAGCAGCATCATGGGATCTTGTTACAAAGAATTCTTCAACACTTGTTCAACCTTTGGACGAAGACCTACTTCGACTAGTGGATGGTACCACTATGACCCCGCCTCCACCTGCTTCACGTCACCTCACTACAGTATATAAGCCACGTCTACGGCCCTATGCTGTACATTCTACAAGATTGATGGACTGAACACATCGACTCCAGGCTGAGGGACTGATTACCTCATACTCCTCCTCTCCTTACGCCTTCCTCTTTGTATTGGACTGATGAAGCCACTGTGTGGCGAAACGTTTCCTGAATAAAGATTCCTATATGCTGCATAAGTGTCTTAATCTTCAACTTGTCGGTTTTTCAAACCATTCATCACGAGGACGAGATAGGCGGTAGTCAGGAGCTACACACTCGCTGTCGCTGCTTTTAATTAATGACAACAACTGGAACAATAAATAAGAACATAAGAACATAAGAACGAAGGAACACTGCAGAAGGCCTACTGGCCCATGCGAGGCAGGTCCAAGTCTCCTACCGGCTTAAGGCAATGCACCCAACCTAGTCAGGTCAGGTCACATTGACTTAAGGGAGGAACACGGCAACCGACCTGGTAGCACAAGCTATCAGGTCTAACTCACACCCACCCACATCCACTCATGTATTTATCCAACCTATTTTTAAAGCTACACAACGTTCTGGCCTCTATAACGGTACTTGGGAGTTTGTTCCACTCATCCACAACTCTATTACCAAACCAGTACTTTCCTATATCCTTCCTGAATCTGAATTTTTCCAACTTAAAACCATTGCTGCGAGTCCTGTATAGGCTAGATATTTTCAGCACACTATTTACATCCCCTTTATTTATTCCTGTCTTCCATTTATACACCTCAATCATATCCCCCCTAATTCTACGTCTTTCTAGAGAGTGCAGATTCAGGGCCCTTAGTCTATCCTCATAGGGAAGGTTTCTGATACATGGGATCAACTTTGTCATCCTCCTTTGTACATTTTCCAGAGAATTTATATCCATTCTGTAATAAGGTGACCAAAACTGTGCAGCATAATCTAAATGAGGCCTAACCAAGGATGTATAGAGTTGAAGAACAACCTGAGGACTCCTATTATTTATGCTTCTTGATATGAAGCCAAGGATTCTATTAGCTTTATTGCGAACACTTATGCACTGTTGTCTTGGTTTCAGATTACTGCTAACCAGAACTCCTAAATCTTTTTCGCAATCCGTAATATTAAGATCTACATTATTTAGTTTATATGTGGCATGGTTATTGTCCTGTCCAACATTTAGAACTTTGCATTTGTCTATATTAAACTGCATCTGCCACTTCTCCGACCACTGCATCAGTCTATTCAAATCTTCCTGGAGTGCTCGAATGTCCTCGTCAGAATGAATTCGACGGCCTATTTTGGTGTCATCGGCAAACTTGCCGATGTCGCTCTTTATGCCCTCATCTATGTCGTTTATGTAGATTGTGAACAGCAGGGGGCCCAACACTGACCCCTGCGGAACACCGCTCGTGACACTCCCCCACTCTGATTTCTCCCCATTTATGCAAACTCTCTGCTGCCTATTTGTCAACCATGCCTCTATCCAGGAAAAAATTTCTCCTCCTATTCCATGTGCTTTAATTTTCCTCAATAGTCTCTGATGTGGGACCCTGTCAAAAGCCTTACTGAAGTCCATATACACAATATCATATTCATTACCATGATCTACCTCCTCAAATACCTTAGTGAAAAAAGTTAATAAATTCGTAAGGCAGGAACGCCCCTTTGTAAAACCATGCTGAGATTCGTTGATTAATTTATGCTTTTCAAGGTGGCTACGAACTGCCTCGGCAATTATTGATTCCATAAATTTTCCCACTATGGAGGTTAGGCTTATTGGTCTATAGTTCGAAGCTAAGGACCTGTCACCTGTTTTGAAAATAGGTATCACATTTGCCATTTTCCACTTATCTGGTACCATGCCAGTTTGTAGTGATATGTTGAAAAGATTAGCCAAAGGTGTGCTAAGCTCCTCTTTACATTCCTTTAGAACCCTTGCATACAGTTCATCAGGGCCTGGGGATTTGTTAGGTTTTAATTTATCTATTTGCCTAAGGACCATGTCACTTGTGACCCTAATCGTGCACAGTTTGTTATCGTCCTGTTCTACATAATTTATCATTTCTGGAATATCGCTGGTATCCTCCTGTGTAAAAACTGAGAGGAAGTATGTGTTAAAAATTCTACATATTTCCTTATCACTGTCAGTGAGCTGACCCGAGGAACTTTTGAATGGGCCTATCTATTCCCTGATCTTACTTCTGTATACCTGAAAGAATCCTTTTGGGTTAGTCTTCGATTCTCTTGCAACTTTAACTTCATAATCTCTTTTTGCTTTTCTAATTCCCTTTTTTATTTCTCTCTTTAACTGAATATATCGATTTCTTAATTGCCCCTCTCCTCTTTTGATTTGCCTATATATGCCTCTCTTTTGACCAATCAGATATTTTAATCTATTGTTCATCCATTTAGGATCATTTTTGTTTGATCTGATTACCCTATTTGGAACATAATTTGACTGAGCAGCTAGAACTATGCCCTGGAAAGCATCATATCGGCAACCATCGCCACCTACCTGACCCTTAGTCAGGTCATTCCAGTTCAGCCCACCTAAGTAATTTTTCAGTCCTATGAAATCAGCCAAGCAAAAGTCAGGGACGGAGACTTGATTGCCATTATTAGGGAAATTCCATGATATATTAAAACTGAGTGATTTGTGATCACTTTCCCCAAGCTCATCATTAACCTCAAGATTATTAATTAGTGTTTCCCTACTGGCAAGAACCAAGTCAAGGAGGCTATTTCCCCTAGTTGGCTCTGTCACAAACTGTTTTAAAAAACAATCCTGGATCGTATCAAGAAAGTCACCTGACTCTAAATTTCCTGTCAAATTGCTCCAGTCAATCTGTCTATAGTTGAAATCTCCCATTAGCACAACATTTTCGTATGTAGATGCCTTACGAATTTCGTCCCATAGAAGTTTACTGCACTCCCTATCAAGATTTGGGGCCCTGTAAATCACACCCAAAATTAGTTTTTCTCGGCCCTCGAGAAGCTGTAACCAAACAGATTCAGTGGCTGACGCTTCTACTTTTATATCTTGTCTAACACAACAATTTAAATTGTCTCTGACATACATCGCTACTCCACCACCCTTCCTGTTGACCCTGTCAGTGTGGAATAATTTATAGCCTTGTATGTGACATTCAGAGGGTATCTCTCTATCTTTCAGATTGAGCCAGGTCTCTGTTATAGCAATAATATCTATGTTTCCTGCACTTGCAATTAATCTTAGCTCATCTATCTTATTTCTTACACTCCTGCTATTAGTATAGTAAACCTTAAGGGAGCTAGTCCCTTGCTGTCCTCTGCTGTCCCCCTTTGTTTGCTGACCTGATCTATTGTCTTTATTTATAATTTCATGCTGAATGCCTTTTATACATTTACTGTTTCCAACCCTAGTGTTGCAACCTGCTTGTTTCCCACACGCACCCATACCTCTATCTTCTATCAGCTTAAAATCATAGGCATTTCACCAATGGCCTTCTCAATTGAGTTTGCAAGTGCTACCACCCCAGCCCCAGAGAGATGTACCCCATCCCTTGCATACATATCATGTTTGCCATAAAAGTTGTTCCAGTTGTCAATGAATGGGATTGCAAGTTCCTTGAAGTATCTGTCTAGCCAGCAATTTACACCAATTGCCCTAGACAGCCATTCATTTCCTACTCCCCTTCTAGGCAAGATGCTACATATGATTGGGACCCCTCCCTTAGACTTAATGAAATCTACAGCTGACCTGTACTTACCTAGCAGCTCTTCTCTCCTACCCTTCCCAATATCATTTCCACCAGCACTGAGACAAATAATGGGCTTGTTCCCATTACCTGACATGATATTATCCAGCCTGTTAACTATGTCCCCAACACCAGCTCCAGGGAAGCACACTCTATCTCTCATCTTCTTATTCCTATTACAAAAAGCACGGTCAATATATCTTACCTAAGAGTCACCAACCACAAGAATGCGCCTACCTCTGTTAGCAGGGGCAGTAGTACCCTTACCTTCACTGGCCACTGAAGTACATGTATTTATCTAACCTATTTTTAAATCTACACAACGTTTTATCCTCAATAACTGTACTCGGGAGCTTGTTCCACTCATCCACAACTCTATTACCAAACCAGTGCTTTCCTATATCCTTCCTGAATCTGAATTTTTCCAACTTGAAACCATTGCTGCGAGTCCTGTCTTGGCTGGAAATTTTCAGCACACTATTTACATCCCCTTTATTTATTCCCCCCTAATTCTACGCCTTTCGAGAGAGTGCAGATTCAGGGCCTTCAGTCTATCCTCATAGGGAACATTTCTGATACATGGGATCATCTTTGTCATCCTCCTTTGTACGTTTTCCAAAGCATTTATATCCATTCTGTAATACGGTGACCAGAACTGAGCAGCATATTCTAAATGAGGCCTAACCAAGGATATATAGAGTTGAAGAACAACCTGAGGACTTCTATTATTTATACTTCTAGATATGAAGCCAAGAATTCTGTTAGCTTTATTGCGAACACTAATGCACTGTTGTCTTGGTTTTAGGTTACTGCTAACCATAACTCCTAAATCCTTTTCGCAATCGGTAGTATTAAGATCTACATTATTTAGTTTATATGTGGCATGGTTATTTAACTGTCCAACATTTAGAACTTTGCATTTGTCAATATTAAACTGCATCTGCCACTTCTCCGACCATTGCGTCAGTCTCTTCAAATCATGCTGTAGTGCTCTAATGTCCTCATTAGAATGAATTGGACGGTCTGTTTTGGTGTCATCAGCAAATTTGCTTATGTCGCTATTTATTCCCTCATCTATGTCGTTTATGTAAATTGTGAACAACAACGGGCCCAACACTGACCCCTGAGGAACACCGCTTGTAACGTGACCCCATTCTGATTTCTCCCCATTTATGCAAACTCTCTGCTGTCTATTTGTCAGCCATGCCTCTACCCAGGAAAAAATTTCTCCTATTCCGTGTGCCCTAAGCTTCCTCAATAACCTCTGGTGTGGAACTCTATCGAAAGCCTTACTGAAGTCCATATACACAATATCATATTCATTACCATGATCTACCTCCTCAAACACCTTAGTGAAAAAAGTTAGTAAATTCGTAAGACAGGAACTCTCCTTTGTAAAACCGTGCTGAGAATCATTAATCAATCTGTGCCTGTCAAGATGGGTACAAATTGCTTCGGCAATTATTGATTCCATAAATTTTCCCACTATGCAGGTAAGGCTTATTGGTCTATAGTTCGAAGCCAAGGACCTGTCACCTGCCTTGTAAATAGGTATTACATTTGCCATTTTCCACTTATCAGGCACTATGCCAGTTTGTAGTGATATGTTAAAAAGATTAGCCAAAGGTATGCTAAGTTCCTCTTTACATTCCTTTAACACCCTTGCAAACAGTTCATCAGGACCTGGGGATTTGTTAGGTTTTAGTTTCTCTATTTGTCTGAGGACCATGTCACTAGTTACCGCAATCGTACATAGTTTATTATCATCCTGTTCTACGTAATCTATTATATCAGGAATATTGCTAGTATTTTCCTGGGTGAAAACTGAGAGGAAGTAGGTATTTAGAATTTCACACATATCCTTATCACTGTCAGTGATCTGACCAGAGTTACACTTAAGTGGGCCAATCTTGTCCCTAATCTTACTTCTGTGTACCTGAAAGAACCCTTTTGGGTTAGTCTTTGAATCCCTTGCGACCTTAGGATCATAATCCCATTTTGCTTTTCTTATTCCTTTTTTTATTTCTCTCTTTAATTGAATAATGTAGAAGTTATCACCATTATGTAGCACCCATCACCATTACGTAGTACCCATCATCATTATGTAGCACCATTCTTCTTTATTATGTATCACCCATCACCATTATGAAGCAGCCATCACCATTATGTAGAAGTTATCACCATTATAAAGCACCCATTACCATTATGTAGCACCCATCACCATTATGAAGCACCCATCACCATTATGTGCAATCGATCACCATTATGAAGCAGCCATCACCATTATGTAGTAGCTATCACTATTATGAAGCGCCCATCACCATTCTGAAGCACCCATCACCATTATGTAGCACGCATCGCCATTATGCAGTACCTGTCACCATTAGGTAGCACCCATCACCATTATATAACAATCATCTCCATTAGGTTGCACCCATCACCATTATATAGCACCCATCACCATTCTGTAGTACCTATCACAATTAGGTAGCACCCATCATCATTGGGTAGCACCCATCACCATTAGGTAGCAAAAATCACCATTAGGTAGTAGCCATCATCATTAGGTAGCACCCATCACCATTAGGTAGCACCCATCACCATTAGGTAGCACCCATCACCATTAGGCAGTAGCCATCATCAAAGACCTGGGAGTGATTATGTCGGAGGATCTCACCTTCAAGGACCATAACATTGTATCAATCGCATCTGCTAGAAAAATGACAGGATGGATAATGAGAACCTTCAAAACTAGGGAGGCCAAGCCCATGATGACACTCTTCAGGTCACTTGTTCTATCTAGGCTGGAATATTGCTGCACTCTAACAGCACCTTTCAAGGCAGGTGAAATTGCCGACCTAGAAAATGTACAGAGAACTTTCACGGCGCGCATAACGGAGATAAAACACCTCAATTACTGGGAGCGCTTGAGGTTTCTAAACCTGTATTCCCTGGAACGCAGGAGGGAGAGATACATGATTATATACACCTGGAAAATCCTAGAGGGACTAGTACCGAACTTGCACACGAAAATCACTCACTACGAAAGCAAAAGACTTGGCAGACGATGCACCATCCCCCCAATGAAAAGCAGGGGTGTCACTAGCACGTTAAGAGACCATACAATAAGTGTCAGGGGCCCGAGACTGTTCAACTGCCTCCCAGCACACATAAGGGGGATTACCAACAGAACCCTGGCAGTCTTCAAGCTGGCACTGGACAAGCACCTAAAGTCAGTTCCTGATCAGCCGGGCTGTGGCTCGTACGTTGGTTTGCGTGCAGCCAGCAGCAACAGCCTGGTTGATCAGGCGCTGATCCACCAGGAGGCCTGGTCACAGACCGGGCCGCGGGGGCGTTGACCCCCGAAACTCTCTCCAGGTAAACTCCAGGTAATTAGGTAGTAGCCATCATCATTACGTAGTAACCATCACCATTAGGCAGTAGCCATCATCATTACGTAGTAACCATCACCATTAGGTAGTAGCCATCATCATTACGTAGTAACCAACACCATTAGGTAGCTACCATCACCATTAGGTAGCACCCATCACCATTAGGCAGTAGCCATCATCATTACGTAGTAACCATCACCATTAGGTAGTAGCCATCATCATTACGTAGTAACCATCACCATTAGGTAGTAGCCATCATCATTACGTAGAAGCCAACACCATTAGGTAGCACCCATCACCATTAGGCAGTAGCCATCATCATTACGTAGTAACCATCACCATTAGGCAGTAGCCATCATCATTACGTAGTAACCAACACCATTAGGTAGTAGCCATCATCATTACGTAGTAACCATCACCATTAGGTAGTAGCCATCATCATTACGTAGTAACCAACACCATTAGGTAGTAATCATCATTAGGTAGCAGTAATCACCATTAGGTAGCACCCATCACCATTAGGTAGCCCCATCACCATTAGGTAGCAGCCATCACCATTAGGTAGCAGCCATCACCATTAGGTAGGCCCATCACCATTAGGTAGCACTCATCATCATTAGGTAGCACCCATCTCCATTAGGTAGCAGCCATCATCATTAGGTAGCAGCCATCACCATTAGGTAGCACCCATCACCATTAGTTAGCCCCATCACCATTAGGTAGCACCCATCACCATTAGGTAGCAGCCATCACCATTAAGTAGCACCCATCAC
The DNA here is from genome assembly GCF_038502225.1 of Cherax quadricarinatus. NCBI lineage: Eukaryota > Metazoa > Arthropoda > Malacostraca > Decapoda > Parastacidae > Cherax > Cherax quadricarinatus. The sequence goes on from NC_091292.1 coordinate 71,640,043, forward strand.
CATTAGGTAGCAGCCATCACCATTAAGTAGCACCCATCACCATTATGTAGCGCCCATCACCATTAGGCAGCACCCATCACCATTAGGCAACACCCCTCACTATTAGGTAGCACCCATTACCATTAAGCAGCACCCATCACCATTAGGTAGCAACCATCACCGTTAAGCAGCACCCATCACCATTATGTAGCAGCCATCACCATTAGGTAGCACCCATCACCATTAGGTAGTAGCCATCATCATTACGTAGTAACCATCACCATTAGGTAGTAGGCATCATCATTACGTAGTAACCAACACCATTAGGTAGTAATCATCATTAGGTAGCAGCCATCACCATTAGGTAGCAGCAATCACCATTAGGTAGCACCCATCACAATTAGGTAGCACCCATCACCATTAGGTAGCCCCATCACCATTAGGTAGCAGCCATCACCATTAGGCAGCACCCATCACCATTACGTAGCCCCATCACCATTAGGTAGCACCCATCACCATTAGGTAGCCCCATCACCATTAGGTAGCAGCCATCACCAATAGGTAGCACCCATCACCAATAGGTAGCACCCATCACCAATAGGTAGCACCCATCACCATTAGGTAGCACCCATCACCAATAGGTAGCACCCATCACCATTAGGTAGCACCCATCACCATTAGGTAGCACCCATTACCATTAGGTAGCATCCATTACCATTAGGTAGCACCCATCACCATTAGGTAGCACCCATTACCATTAGGTAGCATCCATTACCATTAGGTAGCACCCATTACCATTAGGTAGCACCCATTACCATTAGGTAGTACACATCATTTTATCAGCTTTTTTTTTTTTTTTTTTTTTTTTGATTAATTTGCAAAATGTGAAAGACAGTCGAGCCTGACTGGTATTCATTGCTGGTAACACAGCCGGTTGGTACCGGCCTCTGGAGGTTTGTCTGCGTTTATTACCAGTTTTGTTGTGTGTGGCATGCAAAGAGTACGTAACCAGGTGACTGAGGGTTGACGATGGGGCCCTGTCGTTCAACCAGTACCCAGGTTCCAGCCAATGAGAAGATGGTTTTGGCAATCGCAGAGGTTATGTGGGTACCACTCTCCTGTCTGCCCTTGTCATTCCCATTCTAGAGCTGGTTGAAGCACGGTCTGCTCTCTAGTGGCTTCTATTCTGCCTTGCTTACCGTGGAGTGCACTAATACCTATTGCTGTACATAGTGTATATAGTGTACATACTTCTGTTCTAAATTGGTGAAGGATAATATAAGTCAAAAGTTTTCTGCTGTGTTTATTTTGCTCCCTTTACTCCCAGGATAACAGGCCATTTGGACTCCTGGGTTGTATTATTGTGGTTACGGGGGGTTTACTCCTGTACAAATATCATGATCCAAGCAATTCAACAAACCCCCATCCCCACGTAACATCGCAGTCTATGAACCAAATAAGGAATTCGGTCCACGTCACAGACCGTTAAGTCACATAGATGGATAGAAGGTCACCAAGAGAGTGCTTGCTGGATAGTGTGTGTGTGTGTATTTGTGTGTTCGTGTGTGTGTGTGTGTGTGTGTGTGTGTGTGTGTGTGTGTGTGTGTGTGTGTGTGAGTGTGTGTGTGTGTGTGTGTGTGTGTGTGTGTGTGTGTGTGTGTGTGTGTGTGTGTGTGTGTGTTTGTGTGTGTGTGTGTGCGTGTGCGTGTGCGTGTGCCTGTGTGTGTGTGTGAGTGTGTGTGTGTGTGTGTGTGTGTGTATTGTGCCTGAAGTAGTCCCATCAACCAAAACTTAACATAAACTTCTGGTAAAATTCAGTAGAGATCATACAGCGGTTACGTGCTTCACCATCAACGAGACATTCGTCAATGTAGCGCAATCAAGTATCATCATTCAGGTATCTTCACCATTCTAATTAGGCATCCTACCAATGATTCCTAATCAGTTAAGCTACTGAGGTATCCTAATTATGTATTTATTACCTACCTTGAGTATTACTCAGCCTCCTCCTCCCCTCACATCCTTCACATAACAGATCACTGTGTCAGAATGAGGCGTCAATTACAAATTGGGTTGATATTGGAATGGCGCTATTCCCGCGGATATAATTGAACTGTTATAGAAGTTAAATATTAAATTAACCTTGGAGCCTGTGTGAATATATTTGTGTGTGTAATATGTAATTTTTGGGAAAATTAGATTTAGGGACGCTGTCAGTGTTAATGGGTTAATGGGTGTTTGTATGTTTGTAATAACCTCATAGTTGTTTGTTTAATACTTGCGTCCTTCTTCATGTAATAAACACATACAAGCACTCACACAGCAACCAGGAACACATGAGCGCACGAATCCACTAGCAAAATCCATGCAAAGTATGCTCCTCAGAGAACAGTCGCTGGATAACTAGCTCGGTATAGTATATAAGTCAGATATGATGTGCCCAGACCACAAGGACCGCCGCACTACCTCTGGTGATAACTTCACCTTGGATACCATACAAAGGCACTTCCACAACTTGACCAGCTTTGTGATCACTATGTTCCTCGATGGATAGTTATTATTATTATTATTATTATTATTATTATTATTATTATTATTGTTGTTGCTGTTATTATTATTTTCATTATTATCATTCTTATTGACTCACGAAATCGTAATGACACGATTGCAAACAAACCATACCACGGGCGGGGATAGAACTCGCGATCAGAGAGTCTCAAAACTCCAGACCGTCGCGTTAGCCACTGGACCAGCTAGCCACAATAAGATTCGTCCAACTAGGTATATTTCTACACCATAGGAAGGTAGGCATAGGCACCACTGTGACCACAAATGCAAGTTTTTACAGACGAATCTCCAGCTAGCGTGTCCGTGACGAACTCCAGATCGTGGCTAACGCGACGGTCTGGAGTTTTGAGACTCTCTGATCGCGGGTTCTATCCCCGCCCGTGGTATGGTTTATCATTCTTATTATTCGTATTCCTATTCCTCTTCTTTTCTTCTTCTTCTTCTTTTTCTTTTAATCACTAATAGTCTTGAGGTTAATGATGAGCTTGGGAAAAGCAATCATAAATCACTTTCAATATATCATGGAATTATCAAAATAACTGCAATCAAGTCTGTCCTAAACTTCTGCTTGACCGATTTCATGGGACTGAGAAATTACCTGGGTGGGCTAAATTGGAACTACCTATTATGGATCAGGTAAGTGGTGTTGGTTGCCATATGACGTTTTTTGAGCATAGTTCTAGCTGCCCAAACAACTTATGTTCCAAGTAGGGAAATTAGATCAACCAAAAATGATCCCAAATGAATAAACAATAGATTAAAACATCTCAGTGGTGAAAAGAAAGGCATATATAGGCGTATCAAAAGAGGGGATGAGCAGTTAAAAAATCAATATATTCAATTAAAGAGAGAAATATAAAAGGAAATAAGAAAAGCTAAAAGAGATTATGAGGCTAAAGTGGTAAGGGATTCAAAGACTAACCCAAAAGTATATAGAAGGTATATGGAAGTAAGATTTGGGACAAGACTGGGCCACTCAAAAGTAACTCAAGTCAGATTATTGAGAGTGATAAGGAAATGTGTGAAAATTTTAACTGTGGGGAAACCCTCGGTTTTTACAGAGGAAGGCACTAGCGAAGTTCTATATATATAAAATTATGTAGAACAGGTTGATAATAAACTATGCACGATTGGGGTAACTAGTGACATGGTCCTCAGACAAACAGAGAAATTAAAACCGAACAAATCCCCAGGCCCTAATGAATTGTTTGCAAAAGTGTTATAGTCTTTTCAACATATCACTACAAAAAAAACTGGAAAATGGCAAATAAGCCTTTCCTCCATAGTGGGAAAATTTATGAGGCAATTCGTAGCCATCCTGAAAGGCATAAACTGATTAATGAATCTCAGCACGGTTTTACAAAGGGGCGCTCCTGTCTTACGAATTTAATAACTTTTTTCACGAAGGTATTTGAGAAGGTAGATCATGGTAATAATTATGATATTTTGTATATGGACTTCAGCAAGGCTTTTGATGGAGTTCCACATCGGAGACTTTTGAGGAAAATTAGGGCAAACAGAATAGGAGGAGAAATATTTTCCATTGTAGAGGCATGGTTGACAGATAGGCAGCAGAGAGTTTGCATCAGTGGGGTGCATCGCGAGTGGTGTTCCACAGTGGTCAGTGTTGGGCCCATTGTTGTTCACAATTTATATAAACGACATTGAAGAGGGAATAAATAGCGACATAAGCAAGTTTGCTGATGACACCAAAATAGGTCGCCTAACTCATTCTAATGAAGACATTAAAGCACACCAGAAAGATTTGAATAGACTGATGCAGTAGCCGGAGAAGTGACAAATGCAGTTTAATAGAGACATATACAGAGTTCTAAACATTGGACAAGAAAACAACCATACCACAAATAGAGTAAATAATGTAGATCATAATATTACTGATTGGGCATTCTGGTTAACAGTAATATAAAACCAAGACAACAGTGCATAAGTGTTCGCAATAAAGCGAACAGAATCCTTGGCTTCATGTCAAGAAGCACAAATAATAGGAGCCCTAAGGTTGTTTTTCAGCTTTATATATCTTTGGTTAGGCCTCATTTAGACTATGCTGCGCAGTTCTGGTCACAATATTACAGAATGGATATAAATGCACTGGGAAATGTACAAAGGAGGATGGCAAAGTTAATCCGATGTATCAGAAACCTTCCCTATGAGGATAGACTGAGGGCCCTGAATCTGCACTTTCTAGAAAAGCATAGAATTAGGGATGATATGATTGAGGTGTATAAATGGAAAACAGGAATAAATAAAGAGGATGTAAATAGCCTGCTATAAATATCTAGCCAATACAGGACTCGCAGTAATGGTTTTAATTTGGAAGAATTCAGATTCAGGAAGGATATAGGAAAGCACTGGTTTAATAATAGAGTTGTGGATGAGTGGAACAAACTGCCGAGTACCGTCATAGAAGCTAAGACGTTGTGTCGTTTTAAAAATAGGTTGGGTAAATACATGAATGGGTGTGGGTGGGTGTGAGTTGGACCTGACTAGCTTGTGCTAACAGGTCTGATGTCGTGCTCCTTCCTTAAGTGGATGTGACCTGACCTGACTAGGTTGGTCATTGGTTTAAGCCGGAATTTGTAGATGAATGGTTCAGAGAACCGACACGTTGATAAATTAGACTCATGAGGAACTCTTGGGTATCTTTACTGAGGAAACGTTTCGCCACACAGTGGCTTCATCAGTCCATACAAAGGAGAATCTTGAAGAACAGGAGGAGAATGAGCTAATGAGTCCCTCAACCTTGAGTCGATGTTGTCAGTTCATCAATCTTGAATAGAATACAGCAAATGTGCGGAGAAGGAGCATATAAACCGTAGGTAGGAGAGGTGCAGCAGTTGTAGGTGGTGTCACATTTGTTCGATGTTGATGGACTGACCACATCGACTCAAGGTTGAGGGACTGATTACCTCATTCTCCTCCTGTTCTTCAAGAGTCTCCTTTGTATAGACTGATGAAGCCACTGTGTGGCGAAACGTTTCCTCAATAAAGATACCCAAGAGTTGCACATGTGTCTAATTTATCAAGCCAGGATTTGACTTGGACCTGCCTAGAATGTAAAGACTGGCGCTCAAATTCCTTAGAATTAAAAGTCCTTCACGAGCATTAAGACATTTCCTAGAAGGTTCCAGGAATCAGATATTAGCGTCTTTCTTCCACTCAATTTTGTCTTTAACACAGAAGCTAAAGCGTCTAAAAGTGTTGAGTATCAAAGTCTCACAATTTTTCTTCCCAGAGAGGAAGGAAGTGTCATCACCATCCCTGCAACAGATGATGGACTGTGGCTTGTTTCATGTCAAAAATATTCAGTGTAAATTATGGTATATACACCGAGAGGTGCATGTCTTTAAGTGTATATACACAGAGTTTTAATCTCTATTTTGTGGATTAAAGTATTCTTGATTGTAGCTGAACAGGTGACATGAAACCTTAACCCTCGTGCAGTCAACAAGTTCTGAACCCCATTAACCACGAGTGTGAAGACTGGAGAGGAACAGGAGCAGTAAGGGAAAAACTGACTATATTACGTCCACTTCCTGTCAAAAGCACTCTTCACGGAAAGCAAATATTTTCTCCGGCAAAGTGACATAATTGATGGATGGCCCTCCCTTACACTCTAGTCCATGTTAGAGAACATGTCACAACGTCGGCAGGGAAATGATACTAAAACCATCCACTTATAACAGCAGGTCGAAATGCCACAATGATAACAGCAATAGAGAAAAAACACTAGTGCAAAACATTCATTTAGTGAGAAAACATTTTGCTCTATGTAGAAATTTACCTAGTCATATGACTCTACAAAGCTCTACGAAGAACGAAACGTTGGCCCAATAAAAGAATTCCAGCAAAGAGTCTTTTTCTTCAACTATTAAGAAATAAAACAGAGAAGCACAGTGCACACACACTACCAAACACTCCATGGTTAACTCAGTGTACACACACTACCAAACAACACACCATGGTTAACTCAGTATACACACACTACCAAACACTCCATGGTTAACTCAGTGTACACGCACTACCAAACACACCATGGTTAACTCAATGTACACACACTACCAAACACACCATGGTTAACTCAGTGTACACACACTACCAAACAACACACCATGGTTAACTCAGCATACACACACTACCAAACTCGCTATGGTTAACTCAGTATACACACACTACCAAACTCGCTATGGTTAACTCAGTGTACACGCACTACCAAACACACCATGGTTAACTCAGTGTACACACACTACCAAATACACCATGGTTAAATCAGTGCACACACACTACCAAACACACCATGGTTAACTCAGTGCAGACACACTACCAAACACACCATGGTTAGCTCAGTGTACACGCACTACCAAACAACACACCATGGTTAACTCAGTATACACACACTACCAAACACTCCATGGCTAACTCAGTGTACTCACATTACCAAACACACCATGGTTAACTCAGTGTACTCACACTACCAAAAACACCATGGTTAACTCAGTGTACTCACACTACCAAACACACCATGGTTAACTCAGTGTACTCACACTACCAAACACACCATGGTTAACTCAGTATACACACACTACAAAACACACCATGGTTAACTCAGTGTACACACACTACCAAACACACCATGGTTAACTCAGTGTACTCACACTACCAAACACACTATGGTTAACTCAGTATACACACACTACCAAACACACCATGTTTAACTCAGTGTACACACACTACCAAACACACCATGGTTAACTCAGTGTACACACACTACCAAACACACCATGGTTAACTCAGTGTACACACACTACCAAACACACCATGGTTAACTCAGTGTACACACACTACCAAAGACACCATGGTTAACTCAGTGTACTCACACTACCAAACACACCATGGTTAACTCAGTGTACACACACTACCAAACACACCATGGTTAACTCAGTGTACACACACTACCAAACACACCATGGTTAACTCAGTGTACACACACTACCAAACACACCATGGTTAACTCAGTGTACTCACACTACCAAACACACCATGGTTAACTCAGTGTACACACACTACCAAACACACCATGGTTAACTCAGTGCAGACACACTACCAAACACACCATGGTTAACTCAGTGTACACACACTACCAAGCACACCATGGTTAACTCAGTGTACACACACTACCAAACACACCATGGTTAACTCAGTGTACACACACTACCAAAGACACCATGGTTAACTCAGTGTACTCACACTACCAAACACACCATGATTAACTCAGTGTACACACACTACCAAACACACCATGGTTAACTCAGTGTACACACACTACCAAACACACCATGGTTAACTCAGTGTACACACACTACCAAACACACCATGGTTAACTCAGTGTACTCACACTACCAAACACACCATGGTTAACTCAGTGTACACACACTACCAAACACACCATGGTTAACTCAGTGCAGACACACTACCAAACACACCATGGTTAACTAAGTGCACACACACTACCAAACACACCATGGTTAACTCAGTGTACTCACACTACCAAACACACCATGGTTAACTCAGTGTACTCACACTACCAAACACACCATGGTTAACTCAGTGTACTCACACTACCAAACACACCATGGTTAACTCAGTGTACTCACACTACCAAACACACCATGGTTAACTCAGTGTACACACACTACCAAACACACCATGGTTAACTCAGTGTACTCACACTACCAAACACACCATGGTTAACTCAGTGTACACACACTACCAAACACACCATGGTTAACTCAGTGCAGACACACTACCAAACACACCATGGTTAACTCAGTGTACACACACTACCAAACACACCATGGTTAACTCAGTGTACTCACACTACCAAGCACACCATGGTTAACTCAGTGCAGACACACTACCAAACACACCATGGTTAACTCAGTGCAGACACACTACCAAACACACCATGGTTAACTCAGTGTACACACACTACCAAACACACCATGGTTAACTCAGTGTATACACACTACCAAACACACCATTGTTAACTCAGTGTACTCACACTACCAAACACACCATGGTTAACTCAGAAAACAAACAAGAAACAGAACTGTGAATCCTTCAGTCCGTATAATGGGATCTTCCCCAGCATGGATGAGTATAAACACAAACCTAATTTCCTACTGAAAACTCGAGATTCATGTCCGTTTTGTCAGGACTCCAAGACACACACACACACACACACACACACACACACACACACACACACACACACACACACACACACACACACACACACACACACACACACACACACGCTGAATGGACACCCGGTGTAAGTTTATAAGCCCAGTTGGGCTCCACACCCTACCAAACATCAAAGGGACGAGGAAGTACTAAATCTGGGTGACGCACTGAAAAAAAAACTGATCGTATAGCTTCACTCTGGATCTCTAGATCTTACATTAATTTGGTTTAAATTTTAGTGTCGCTGTGACGAGCATTGTGACTATAATCCTACCGCCAAGAACATTCCTAGGGGGAGAGAGAATAACTTTGTAGTACCCACAGTCAGTAGCCAGGCTTCAAACACCTTTTATTGTACAGCAATAAAGGAATGGAATAGACTGCCTGCACATGTCAAAGCCAGTCATAGCATGAACCAGTTCAAGAAGAGTGCCAAAAGGTGTCTGATGAATGTAGCTACAGAAAGGGAGGGGAATGATTTTCTATTTTTTATCTAACATACGTGTAAATTTTACCTTATTCCTAGTAATGACCCTCGTATTATAGATAGTCTTAATGACCATCGTGTAGTAGATAGTCTTTTCACTATGATAATAAGATAGTAGATAGTCTTTTTAGTATGATAATAAAATGCTATCTTAATTATAGAATAATAATAATATATTATAACCTTTATCTTATAATAATAAGGTAAAAGGACCCCAGTGGAAATAGGTAATCTGTCTGACTTTTTTGGGTTATCCCAGGTTCTCTACACATATGCTACTATGTATGATAATCTATGTAACTGTATTTGTGTATACCTGAATAAACTTACTTATCTAATTTAGAGTCTGTGTTGTTACTCGACCGGCAAACACAGCTAACATAAGCTACCCTGTAGACGAATGTGATATTTGAGTGAGTACTCTGGAACATATGATCAGGTGAAGGGAAAATTAGACAGCTGTAGCAGTGAGGATCCCATTATTTCAATGATAAAGTTATCCAAAACAGATTACGATTCAGTACTAATGTATCAAAGGTGAGTGCAGTCAGCTCCAGCAGCCATACTCTACCATCAAGCTGTGGATTACTGAGGCTGAATCCACTTTTAGTGCTATCAAATGTCAAGGCGAATATATTTACATTTACTCACTGAGTTGTATTCACCAACTTGTGTGAGTCTATATATAAGTGCACGACTCGGAGTATATATATATATATATATATATATATATATATATATATATATATATATATATATATATATATATATATATATATATATATATATATATATATCCTGAACATGTAATGGGTGGTTTAGCGATCTGAAGAGCACTCTGAACTGGTAGTTCACTCACCACTCCTGGCAAAAGAAAAAAATCCTTACATTACAATAACACCGACCATGAAAACAACACACAATAAGGCAACACTAACTACACCAAGTTAAAATAACCATTGTCGGTTAAAACTCCCATTACATTGTCAATGTGCAGAAAATGAGCTTCCCAAAAATTACCCAGAGGTCCCTACAGTCACCTCGGTAATGATAAAAACTGTGGCGTTAACAAAAAGGCCTAAGTAGTGGATAAAGTTTCCACACAGCCACCTGCGAACGGGTGGATAGAGGGTACCTTTGGTATAGCTGTGATGGGTTTCCAGGCTGTTGTTGCTGGCAGCCGGATTTTCGGTCGATGGAGAATTGTCTCCAAGTGACGACTACTGTTGGAAGTAAAAGGCCCAACACCCAGTATTACCAAACCCTACGAAACTTTTAGTCCACGTGAAGGCCCAGTAGCTCCAGGTGCGTATATAACAACATAAATGGGTATATAAATTATGTATGAATAGATGTATAAACATATATGAGTGGGTACATGAGTATGTTTAATTAAGCGGATGTATGAGTATGTATGAGTATATATGAGTGGGAGTATGGGTAAATGTATGTATAAGTGTGGGTATGAGGATGTATAAGTGGGAATGTGTGAATGTGTAAGAGTACGAATGGGCGTATGAGTGGGGTGTATGAGTCCATAAATGAGTTTATGAGTGCATGCTTGAATGGGTGTATGAGTAGATGTATACTATATGTACTAGTAGGAGTATGAGTGCATGTATGTGCGTATGTATGAATGAGTGTGAATAAATGTACGAGCGAGTGGGTGGGTGTCTCAGTGGGTGTTTATGTGAATGAGGATGAGTAATGAATGAGCATGAGTTAAGAACCGGACAAGTGAAATAAAAAAAAAAGGGGAAGACAATGGAGCCTTCATGTAATGTTCTTGGCGGCGGGATTTTAAACTAATGAATTCAGCCAACTAAGAGGGAAAAAAAATATGCAGATTGCACTCTTTTATTTTTGCATTGTAGTTGGAATTGAATGAAGTTTTGAAATGTTGGTATCGTAACTTGAAGTACCAGCGGAGGCTTCATTACCAATGCTGGTGGTGGTATGTTGTGATTATACTCTGCTTGTGATGCTGATGTAAGTAACTTGATGTCCCTCTCAGAGTATAGATGCGCCCATGCTATATTCCATTCTATTTTTGAAACGAAGACCGGTGTTGGTGCTGCTATATCTGCTATGTTGCAAACATCACTTCAAGACGGGACTATGAGAAAAAAGAAAACATTGGTAAAATTCTGGCTACTCGTAGTAAATGCGATGTGACAGGTACAGTGAGGTTGTAAATCTATACTCACCCCTATCACGTTGTTATTTATCATCAGTTGGAAACTGGACTCTGTGGGCTCTGCATAAATTCTTGGGCCTTCATATTACTGTATGCAATGTACAGACCTTAAAGAAAAAAAAGTTCACACCCAATTAACTTGATTTCTGACGTTACCATACATTTATTGCGACACAACTGGGTGAAACGGTTCATGACTGACGAGTGTGAAGACAAAAACACAAGTTACCGAATAAACTTTTGTTCGGTGTAGATCTTTATCAAGTGATGAGTCGATAAAATTCTACACAGAGCATAAAGTTATTCCAATTAAAACATTTTTTTATGCTCATATAGAGAGAGCTTGATGAGTTTCTCGTTGTTTTCGAATTGAAAACTCTTCTTAAATCTTCAAGAAATTATCTTCTTAAATATAATCAATAACATGCACCTTGAACATCCCAAGTGAAGGAGGACCGTAATAATTCTCACACACCAGTAGTGCAAGAAGGCAAACTGGTCAGCCCCTCAGTCGTAGACTCTGTTATAGTGATGTTACCAGCTACCATTTACCTCTAAACTACAGTGCAAATACAGTCCACATTACTAGTACGCGGCCAATCCATCTGATTAACCTAGGTGTGGCCAGCGTTGCCCAACAACAAAGTAATGCTAAGGGGCCAATCATTCTGATGGACCTTGGTGTAGCCAACGATGCTATGAGGCCTATCCTTCTGATCAGCCTAGGTATAGCCAAAGTTGCCCTGCAGCAAAGAAATGCTAAGAGGCCAGCCCTTGTGATCAATCTTCGTGTGGCCAACGTTGTCCTGCAGCAACGCTGATGAACCTCGGTGTGGCCAACGTTGCCCTGCAGCAAAGTAATGCTAAGGGTCATGGAGAATGTTAAACAGTCATTCTTCTAGACTCATCGTGAATCATCACTTGCAAACCTACACGGAGATGGAGGGAGTCGGTGGACCATCTCTCAGACACAAAAAGAAAACAGATATTTGGAAGAATTGGCTCCAAAGTGGGTCGTCTTTGGCAAATTAAGACCCAGGGCCATTCAGATCAATTCTTAAGATTCACTATCAATCAGGTAGCCTCCCACCTGCGAGAGACAAGGTATCACTATGTTTTCTTAGGTCAGAGACCAGTCAAAAGGGAGGAAGAAACCCAAGCGCAGAAGAGTATCCCCTCTACGTAGACCTTTCATTAGTGGTGCTTTGATGTAGATAGAAGGCTCTTGATTTAAGGAACTGGATCTACCTGTCCCTTCCTTGGATCATGTGCCTCCCTTCTAACTGATGTTGTATGACACTTACGGGTTGAGAGTGTCCTAATGAAATAATAATATCTTGCTGCGTAGTGTTACATGGTGTGTTCTTGCTCACCTGCCAGGGAACTTACTGAAGATCAGTTAACCCATTTGTTTACCAGCCTAGATGTTATACACGAAGAAGCATACTACACCTCTCTTGTGTGTTCACCATTTAAGTTGATGAATTAGATACTTATGCAACACCTGTGCAACACTTGTGCAACACTTGGGTATCTTTATTGTGGAAACGTCTCGCTAACCTGTGACTTCCTCAGTCTGATCTTCAACCATTCTTCTCTGTAATGGACTGAAGAAGCAACTGGTTGGCGAAACGTTTCCACAGTAAAAATACCCAAGTGTTGCACAAGTGTTGCACAAGTGTTGCAAAAGTGTTGCAAAAGTGTTGCACAAGTGTTGCACACGTGTTGCACAAGTGTTGCACAAGTGTCTAATTCATCATCCTGTCGGTTCTCTGATCCATTTATCTATAAACAATTCAGGATGTTATACATAAGAACATAAGAAGGAATGAACACTGCAGCAGGCCTACTGGCCTATGCAGTAGGCTTCAGCCAATGCCTTAACCTAATCAGGTCAGTCACATTCACTTAAGGGAGGAGCACGGCATCTGACCTAGTAGCACAAGGTAGTCAGGTCCAACTTAAACTCACCCACACCCACTCATGTATTTATCTAACCTATTTTTAAAACTTCACAACGTCTTAGTTTCTATAACTGTACTTGGGAGTTTGTTCCACTCATCCACAACTCTATTACCAAACCAGTGCTTTCCTATATCCTTCCTGAAACTTAATTTTTCCAATTTAAAGCCATTGCTACGAGTCCTGTCTACGAAATATATTTTTAGCATGCTATTTACATCTCCTTTATTAATTCCTGTTTTCTATTTATACACCTCAATCATATCCCCCCTAATTCTACGCCTTTCTAGAGAGTGCAGATTCAGGGCCCTTAGTCTATCCTCATGGGGAAGATTTCTGATACATGGGATCATCTTTGTTATCCTCCTTCGTACGTTTTCCAGAGCATTAATATCCATTCTGTAATACGGTGACCAACACTGTGCAGCATAATCTAAATGAGGCCTAAACAAAGATATATAGAGTTGAAGAACAACCTGAGACTTCTATTATTTATACTTCTTGCTATGAACCCAAGGATTCTGTTCGCTTTATTGCAAAAACTTATGCACTGTTGTCTTGGTTTCAGATTAATGCTAACCAGGACTCCTAAATCCTTTTCGCAATCCGTAGTATTAAGATCTACATTATTTAGTTTATATGTGGCATCGTTATTTTCTTGTCCAACATTTAGAACTTTGTATTTGCCTATATTAAACTGCATCTGTCACTTCTCCGACGACTGCATCAATCTATTAAAATCATCCTGGAGTGCTCTAATTTCCTTATTAGAATGAATTGGAAGGTCTGTTTTGGTGTCATCAGCAAATTTGCTTATGTCACTATTTATTCTCCTCCTATTCCGTGTGCGTTAAGTTTTCTCAACAGGCTCTGATGTGGAACTCTATCGAAAGCCTTACTGAAGTCCATATACACAGTATCATATTCAATACCATGATCTACCTCCTCAAATACCTTAGTGAAGAAAGTTAGTAAATTCGTAAGACAGGAACATCACTTTGTGAAACCGTGCTGAGATTCATTAATCAATTTATGTCTTTCAAGATGGGTACAAATTGCTTTGGCAGTTATTGATTCCATAAATTTACCAACTATGGAGGTAAGGCTTATTGGTCTATAGTTCGAAGCTAAGGGTCTGTCACCTGCCTTGTAAATAGGTATTACATTTGCCATTTTCCACTTGTCTTGCACTATGCCAGTTTATATGACATTTTGAAAAGATTAGCCAAAGGTATGCTAAGTTCCTCTTTACATTCCTTTAAAGCCCTTGCAAACAGTTCATCGGTACCTGGGGATTTGAATTTCGTCCCATACCAGCCTACCACACTCCCTATCAAGGTTTGGGGGCCTATAAATCACACCCAAAATTTATTTTTCACGATCTTCGAGAAATTGTAGCCAAGCAGATTCTGTGTATGATGTTTCTAATCTTACTTCTTGTCTAACGCAACAGTTTAAATTATCTCTGACATACATCGCCACTCCACAACCCTTCCTGTTGACCCTATAAGTGTGGAATAGTTTATAACCCTGTATGTTGCATTTAGAAGGTATTTCTCTATCTTTCAAGTTGAAGCAGGTCTCTGTTATAGCAATAATATCTATATTACCTGCACTTGCAAGTAATCTTAGCTCATCTATCTTATTTCTTAGACTCCTACTATTTGTATAGTAAACCTTAAAGGAGCTAGTCACCCGTTGCCTTCTACTATATCTCTTTTTTTTTTGTTGAGCAGTTGTTATGCCTTTATAATCAACTTCATTTTGAATATTGTCTTTTAAACATATCCCTGGGGTATCCTGGTAATATCTGCTGTTTGCACCCCTACTGCTGCATCCTGATTGTTTTCCACAAACACCCATACCTCTATAACCCATCAGTTTAAATTCCTAGACAAGTCATCAATGACCCCCTCAATCGAATTCGGTAATGCAACCACTCCAACCTCAGAGAGATGAACCCCATCCCTTGCATACATATCATGCTTGCCATAGAATTTGTCCCAGTTGTCAATGACTGGAATTGCAAGTTCCTTGCAGTACCTGTCTAGCCAGCAATTGCCCTAGACATACATTCATTGCCCACTCCCCTTCTAGGCAAGATGCTACATATGATTGGGATCCCTTCCTAGATCTGATAATTTCTATGGCTGACCTGTACTTATCCAGCAGCTCCTATCTCCTGCCCTTCCTGATGTCATTTCCACCAGCACTAAGATAATGGGCTTGTTCCCATTACCTGACATAATGTTACCCAACCTGCTGACTATGTCACCAACACCAGCTCCTGGGAGGCACACCCTCTGTCTGACCTTCCTATCTCTGTTACAAAATGCACAGTCCATATATCTTACCTGAGAATCTCTTACAATTAGAATATTCTTACCCTGATTAGCAGGGGAGTCAGTGGTACCTTTAACCTCACTAACCACTGACGTACACTCTTCCTGGAGAACAGAGAATCGACTTCCTACCTTCACATCTTCTCTATTACCTTCCTTATCTTTATTTTTCCTGAATTGTGAACCACTTGCCACATAAAGCAGCTGCAACTCTTGAGCTCACTGCTGGTATCCTCTTCCTCACCAGCTCCAACCATCTCACACTCACTCCCAAACCCATCTACCTGGAGGTTACCTGGAGGTTATTCCGGGGATCAACGCCCCCGCGGCCCGGTCCATGACCAGGCCTCCCGATGGATCAGGGCCTGATCAACTAGGCTGTTACTGCTGGCCGCACGCAGTCCAACGTACGAGCCACAGCCCGGCTGATCCGGCACTGACTTTAGGTATCTGTCCAGCTCTCTCTTGAAGGCAGCCAGGGGTTTATTGGCAATTCCCCTAATGCTTGATGGGAGGCTGTTGAACAGTTTTGAGCCCCGGACACTTATGGTGTTTTCTCTTAGTGTACCAATGGCGCCCCTACTTTTTATTGAGGGCATTTTGCATCGCCTGCCCAGTCTTTTACTTTCGTAGGGAGTGATTCTGTGTGCAGATTTGGGACCATTCCTTCCAAGATTTTCCAAGTGTAGATTATGATATATCTCTCCCTCCTGCGTTCCAACGAGTACAAGTCAAGTGCTTCCAAGCGTTCCCAGTAGTTAAGGTGCTTGACAGAACTTATACGTGCAGTAAAGGATCTCTGTACACTCTCTAGATCTGCGATTTCACCTGCTTTGAATGGAGATGTTAATGTACAGCAGTATTCCAGCCTAGAGAGAACAAGTGATTTGAAAAGGATCATCATGGGCTTGGCATCTCTCGTTTTGAAAGTTCTCATTATCCATCCTATCATTTTCTTTGCACGTGCGATCGTGGCACTGTTGTGATCCTTGAAAGTGAGATCCTCAGACATTACTACTCCCAGGTCCCTTACATTCTAGGCGAAGCTTCAGCCTCCTATTTTCCTCCTGAAAAAGTAGAACTTCCTTCTTGAACACTTTAACCTGAGATTCGAAAACACTACAGCAGGCCATGGTGTCCAGCAACACCCCACGCTAATTCCCAGACAGCTTAGGACACTGACCACACTTGACCTCTGACCGCAGCGCACTGAGGGATTTCACCACCCTTGATGTTATACATGAGGGAGCATACTACACCTTTCTTGTGTGTTCACCATCCAGGATGTTATGCATGAGGGAGTATACTACACCTAGTTTGTTCACCATCCAAGATGTTATGTATGAGGGAGTATACTACACCTCGTTTGTTCACCATCCAAGATGTTATGTATGAGGGAGTATACTACACCTCGTTTGTTCACCATCCAAGATGTTATATATGAGGGAGTATACTACACCTCGTTTGTTCACCATCCAAGATGTTATATATGAGGGAGTATACTACACCTCGTGTGTTCACCATCATCTTATACATGAGGGAGTGTACTGCACCTCGTCTGTTCACCATCCAGGATGCTATACATGAAGGAGTATAGTACACCTCACCTGCGATGAAGGATAACATTTGTGAAGGTATCCTAGTGAGGCAGAATTGACCCCAGAGACGCTTGTCATCAGATGTCGTTCAAAGGGAGATAAATCATTATGCTCCGAGGACGCAGTTAATCTCGTTATGTGAATTTGTCAAAAATGGCATCATTCACGAGGGTAAATGTTTTTCCACGTTATTATCATTATCGTATATTGCAATATTTGATCACAGATATAAAATTATTTCAATTAAATGAAAAAATCATAACAAAGCCTGGCGCATATATAATTAAATTATAATAGCTAACAATACAATAAATGCATTATGGCTGCCACTGTTGAGTTTTGTGTCTGCTATTGTGTATAATTAAATGTTTTTCAACTGATAACTGAACAGTTACTCACTCTTTCTTCACCTGTCTGAGAGAGTTATGATATTATCTTGTACTCGTGGAAGGAGATCAATGTTATTTTGTACTCTTGAAAGTGAAATAATATTATCTTTTACTCTTGAAAGTAGAACAATATTTTTTTGTACTCATGAAAGTAGAACAACGTTATCTTGTGAAAGTAGAACAATGTTATTTTACTCGTGAAAGTAGAACAATGTTATCTGGACTCGTGAAATTAGAACAGTATTATTTTGTGCTCGTGAAAAACACCAGTGTTATATTGTACTCGTATAAGTAGAACAATGTCATTTTGTACTCGTGAAAGCACACCAATGTTTTCTTATACTCGTGAAAGTAGAACATTGTTATCTGGTATTCGTGAAGGAAGAACAATGTTATTTTGTATTCCTATAAACACACCAATGTAACCTTGTACTCTTGAAAGTAGATCAATGTTATCTGGTACTCGTGAAAGTAGAACAACATTTTGTACTCGTGAAATCACACTTATGTTATCTTGTATTCGTCGAAGTCGAACAATGTTATCTTGATCTCGTGAAATACACAGAGTGCTCAATTCCTGAGTCTGATGACCAAGAACGTACAAGCAAAGAATTTAAGTAGGAAATACACAAACCCCGATTTGCTAAACGGTCTCTGGTCCCCTTTGTGGAAGGACCGTCTAACGCAGTCCATGGTCATGTAAGACTAGTTGCTAGCGATTACAGTGTTACTTCTGTCTAAGGCAAATTATATTTATAAATCTTACGACAGATTAATAATTTAAGTCTAGCATTTACTACTATATTTTTGACAATGTTTTAGAAATATCTTTCTGTAGTCAGTTTGCTGAGTTCCGGCACGTGGCACCATTACTGCTTGAAGTCAAAATCATGTTGGACTGGACACTGCTGTGTCTCTTAGTATGATGGTTAAGACTAATATCGTGTTGGACTGGACACTTGTTCCTTTGATAGAACAAAACATTACAATTTTGGCTGCAATTTTCCACTTCACTTCTGGAAGGCTGAAGGGACTCATTACCTCATCTTATGCTGTCTTCTCGTATAATCTCTGTAATGAGATGATATAGCTCCTCGTGAAGAGAAGAAAATCAGGTTTGATCCAGTAGGAAGGATAGTTTCAATTCCTTGGAATAAGAAACCTTCGATAGAACCAGGGTACCCTCTTGCCAGTCAAGGAGCAAAGTCTGTTATCTACTCAGATAGCACCAGCGTACCACAAGGGTGTGTGCTAAGTATCTTCATTGGAAATTCTTTGATGCTGGTGGCGGGTTCTTGACTCACGGAACTGGAGATACCTTCTGTCCTGCAGTGGTTGGTCTTCACGTGAATAATAGATCTGATGAATTGGGAAGGGTATATGCCCACAAGGAGAGAGTAGATTGCAACCTTGAGATATCAGCGATTCTGGAAAAAAAATCCCTGACTTTATCTACTGTAAATAACTCATAACTACCTAATCTTGCCTGAATTCAACCCTAACTTGCTGAAACATGAGGTTAACAGAACATTCAAGGCAAAGTTAACTACTCATCATGTTTTTGTTACTAAATTCCTGTCTGCATAAACAACTCATTACGATTGAAACCAGATCATTAACTTGTATGCAGTTCATCACAGTAATTTGATTTGTTTCCATAACACTGGGGCCAAGTCCATGGATGCTGCCATAACACTGGGGCTCAGTCCGTGGATGCTACCATAACACTGTGGCCCTGTCCGGGGATGCTACCATAACACTGGGGCCCAGTCGGTGCATGCTACCATAACACTGAGACCCAGTACGTGGATGCTACCATAACACAGGGGCCCAGTCCGTGAATGCTCCCATAATACTGGGGCCCAGTCCATGGATGCTACCATAACACTGGGGCCCAGTCCGTGGATGCTGCCATAACACTGGGGCCCAGTCCGTGGATACTACCATAACACTGGGACTCAGTCTGTGGATACTACCCTAACAATGAAACTCAGTCTGTGGATACTACCATAACACTGGGGCCCAGTCCGTGGATGCTACCATAACACTGGGGCCCAGTTTGTGGATGCTACCATAACACTGGGGCCCAATTCGTGAATACTACCATAACACTGGGACTCAATCTGTGGATACTACCATAACACTGGGGCCCAGTCCGTGAATGCTACCATAACACTGGGGCCCAGTCAGTGAATGCTACCAAAACACTGGGGCCCAGTCCGTTTATGCTACCATAACACTGGGGCCCAGTTCGTGGATACTACTATAACAATGGGACTCAGTCTGTGAATGCTACCATAACACTGGGATCCAGTCCGTGAATGCTCCCATAACACTGGGGCCCAGTCCATGGATGCTACCATAAAACTGAGGCTCAGTCCGTGGATGTTACCATAACACTGGGGCCCAGTTCGTGCATACTACCATAATACTGGCACTCGGTCTGTGGATACTACCATAACACTGGGCCCCAGTCCGTGGATGCTACCATAACACTGGGGCCCAGTCAGTGAATGCTACCAAAACACTGGGACCCAGTCCGTTTATGCTACCATAACACTGGGGCCCAGTTCGTGGATACTACCATAACACTGGGGTCCAGTCCATGGAAGCTACCATAACACTGGGGCCCAGTCCATAGATGCTACCATAACACTGGGGCCCAGTCCATGGATGCTACCATAACACTGGGGCCCAGTCCATGGATGCTACCATAACACTGGGGCCCAGTCCATGGATGCTACCATAACACTGTGGCCCAGTCCATGGATGCTACCATAACACTGGGGCCCAGTCCATGGATGCTACCATAACACTGGGGCCCAGTCCATGGATGCTACCATAACACTGGGGCCCAGTCCATGGATGCTACCATAACACTGGGGCCCAGTCCATGGATGCTACCATAACACTGGGGCCCAGTCCTTGGATGCTACCATAACACTGGGGCCCAGTCCATGGATGCTACCATAACACTGGGGCCCAGTCCATGGATGCTACCATAACACTGGGGCCCAGTCCA
>NC_091292.1:71665850-71685850 GCF_038502225.1 Cherax quadricarinatus
CGAGGCGGGGGGAGGTTAGTGAGCCACGAGGCGGGGGGAGGTTAGTGAACCACTAGGCGGGGGGAGGTTAGTGAACCACGAGGCGCGGGAGGTTAGTGAACCACGTGGCGGGGGGAGGTTAGTGAACCACGAGGCAGGGGGAGGTTAGTGAGCCACGAGGCGGGGTGAGGTTAGTGAGCCACGAGGCGGGGGGAGGTTAGTGAGCCGCGAGGCGGGGGGAGGTTAGTGAACCACGAGGAGGGGGGAGGTTAGCGAACCACGAGGCGGGGGGAGGTTAGTGAGCCACGAGGCGGGGGGAGGTTAGTGAACCACGAGGCGGGGGGAGGTTAGTGAGCCACGAGGCGGGGGGAGGTTAGTGAGCCACGAGGCGGGGGGAGGTTAGTGAGCCACGAGGCGGGGGGAGGTTAGTGAGCCACGAGGCGGGGGGAGGTTAGTGAGCCACGAGGCGGGGGGAGGTTAGTGAACCCCGCGGCGGGGGGAGGTTAGTGAACCACGAGGCGCGGGAGGTTAGTGAACCACGAGGCGGGGGGAGGTTAGTGAACCACGAGGCAGGGGGAGGTTAGTGAGCCACGAGGCGGGGGGAGGTTAGTGAGCCACGAGGCGGGGGGAGGTTAGTGAGCCGCGAGGCGGGGGGAGGTTAGTGAACCACGAGGAGGGGGGAGGTTAGTGAGCCACGAGGCGGGGGGAGGTTAGTGAGCCACGAGGCGGGGGGAGGTTAGTGAACCACGAGGCGGGGGGAGGTTAGTGAGCCACGAGGCGGGGGGAGGTTAGTGAGCCACGAGGCGGGGGGAGGTTAGTGAGCCGCGAGGCGGGGGGAGGTTAGTGAGCCACGAGGCGGGGGGAGGTTAGTGAGCCGCGAGGGGGGGGAGGATAGTGAACCACTGGGCAAGGATAGTGAACCACTTGTTGAACCTTGTAACTAGTATTAAGTTGGATTACATAATTCTTCGACAGCAGTAGTTCTTATACGAAACACAAGTGTACTTACTGGGAGTATGCACCACTCTCCTGGATGGACTGTCCTCGTCCGGTCTTCATTGTAGACAACTCACCTCCAGCCTCGACCCGGTCTACTCTGACTTGCTAATTCAGGGTGTCCCGTTTGGCTCAGTTTGGTGGACATTCAGAGGACGTCTATTAAACCACAAGACGGCCAGTTATCAGCAGAATTCCTTCTTGTTACACTGGATTTCTTGACTTTTGGTGAGAATTTGAGCTTGTGAGGCTGCCTACTTACTTGCTTTCTTGTTTTTTCCCCTCTTCTCTTGTTGCTTATTGTTTGGAAGGTTGTTTACGTGTGTGGTGTGTCCAGCAGCGGCTGCCATTGAAACATTGTCAAAATTTTAGTTCGTTATCAAGTTACCTTCAGTGACAGTTATTTCCGGTGACATTTATTTCTTGTGACAGTTATTTCCCGTGACAGTTATTTCCTGTGACAGTTATTTCCTTTGACAGTTATTTCCTGTGACAGTTATTTCCTTTGACAGTTATTTCCCGTGACAGTTATTTCCTGTGACAGATATTTACTGTGACAGTTATTTCCCGTGACAATTATTTCCCGTGACAGTTATTTCATGTGACAGTTATTTCCTGTGACAGTTATTTCCTAACAACGGTCCTCCAGTTAGAATTATATTTTTACTCTTCAATGTTTAATAAATATGTTTTTATACCGGTCGTTTCTGGCAGGAAAAGAGAGAAATGTGCTAAATATAAACCAAGTCAGTGCGAAATATTGGATAATTTAAGCACACGTGCAGCAGGTTGGTGTCTGGATTCACAAACGTGTTTCCATCACAGCTGCTGCTTCTGTATTCGACTGGTGGAGTCTGCTGTGTAGGGGAAACGTTTCGGAATGATGATACACAAGTGTTGGACACGTGTCTTGTTTATCCACTCGTCTGTACCTGTTATGTTCACATAGTGAAATATTATTCCGTTGTCATGATTGATATTCACGAGGGAGAGACAAACCCGCAGGGTTATCCAATGGCTGGAGATATGTAAGGTAATGAGGTTTGATCCAAGGAAGGGGAGGGCTAGCTTCAATTTTTTGCATGATGAGCCCTCGACGGTGTAGACGCGTCAGTCTTTAATGGAGTCAGTTCTAACTGGTCACCCGGAGTCTGGATTCTCCTTTTATATCACAATATTTACTCTCTTAGATTGATGCCCACCGGTCATTCACACAGGTGACTGACCAGTCAGCATCCTGATCCACGGAACTGGAGAAACTCTTCTCTTCTTCGGATCAAACCCTTTTTACCTTCCTTTCCCCAGGTGCTTTATGACTCTTGCGAGTTTAACGCTTCTCTCTGACTATAATCATCCACCATAACCTTAATTAACTACTGCATTTCCAATAAGCCTCAGTTGTGCAGTCTAATGGATGGAATAATTAATTGAATCCAAACGCTGAGGCGGCCAAATACACAGGCAAGAGCACAAGAACGAGGGAACATTGAGCAGACCTTCTGGTCCATGCTAGGCAGGTTCAACTCACACCCAACCACATTCATTTATTTTCCCGTCTGATCTCTACTTAAAGCTGTCCAGAGTTCTTGCCCTAGTGACGCTACCTAGGAATATTCCGCTCATACACATCTCTGTTTCAAAGCCATGCTTCCTATAATCCTTTCTAAATCTAAGTTTCTCCAGTTTGAATCCACTGCTGCTATTGTTGTCTCTTTTATTTATTTCTGTCTTCCATTTGTACACTTCAATAATACACTCCTAATTCTCTGTATCAATATTCGTGGTCACAGATTATTCAACATCTTACCAAAAAATATCAGAAACACTGCTTGGGACAAGTGTAGAAGTCTTCGAGAGGAAACCGGAAAAATATCTTAACCAAGTGGTAGATCATCTAAGCTGTGATGGGTATGTGGGGCTGCGGGCCACCAACAGAAACAGCCTGGCTGACCAGGCAAGCACCAGATGAGCCTGGCCCATGGTAGGGCTCCGGGAGTAGAAAAACTCTCTGAACTCATCAAAGGTAATGGATGGTAAAGAGTGCAAGTTCAGTGTCTGCAGCCTCCCTCCGCAGGAAACGTTTCTGACATACGGAATCAATTCTGTATTTTCAGGTGTATTTATGTCCGTTCTTTAATATGAGCATTATTATTATTATAATCAAAAGGAAGCGTTAAACCTACCAGGGTCATACAGTGCCGCTTAATATGAGCAGCATAATCTACACGAGATCTGGTTGAATTATAACCTTTAAACTACTATTATATACACTTCTTGATAGCAAGCCAAGAATTCTACCTTTGAATCCTTTCCCACATACTCTTTGACTAAGAACTACATTGTTTAGGTTATAACTCTCATAGTTATTTTCTTTCCTAGGATTAAACTCTCACACCTGTGTACACCGAACTGTATCTGACACTTCTCCGATGACACCATTAATATATCCAGGTCATCCTATAGCCTGCTAGTGTCCACATCCTGTTTTAGTGTCATCGGCAAACTCGTGTCACTGATTGTTCTTTCATCTACGTCGTTTATGTAGATTGTGAACGACAAGGGTTCCAGTATTATACTCTGTGGCACATCACTCCTAACAGATCCCTATTCTGATTTCTCCCCGTACCTCAGCCATGCCTTTATCCAGGAGATAATTTCCTCTATCTTTTGAGTCGCTACTTTCTTTATCAATGTCCTGTGTGGAATTCTGTCAAAGTCTATACAATATCTTAATCTTTACTTGGTCTACTGTCTCAAATACAGTAGCAAAGTGGTAAGGTAAATAAAGAACCTTTGTAAAAGCGTGCTGAGATATGTAAATCAAATTTTGTCTTTCAAGGTGGCTTCGAATTCCATTAGCAATTATTAATTCCATCAACTTTCCCAAAATGAAGTCAAGTTTATTGGTCTATAACTTGAAACTCTAGATGTATCTCCCGATTTATAAATAGATATCACATTTGCCATTTTTCACTTATCTGGTACTACAGCCATTTACCATCTCGATGTTTAAATTCCTCAGAGCCTGTTGATCAACAGTTTGAATCAGTGAGCAGTTAAATCTCGATGTTTAATTTCCTAATAGCCGTAACAGTACTAATCAACGGACAATAGAACACCACGTTGATGTTTAATTTCCTCGTAGTTTCAACAGTATTAACGACTCACGAAATCGTAATGACACGATTGCAAACAAACCATACCACGGGCGGGATTTGAACCAGCGGTCAGAGAGTCTCAAAACTCAAAATTAATCACTGGACAATAAAACACCGACAGTCAACTTCCTCGTAGCCTCAACATCACCTCAATGTTTAACTTCCTCGTAGCCTCAACCATTTTAATCAGTGGACAGTTCTGTAAACACACACTGAAACACTCCAAATGTTTTTCCGAGTACTATTTTCTCCCGACTCTCTCTCTCTCTCTACGCAGTAATATTTAAAACCAAGCCAGAATAACAAGCGTCGCTTGTGTTCACAATCATCAAAGCACATATATGCTGGAATTAAAAATGAGTTTGTACTCTGTGCCATGTGGCTCGCATCTAGATGTTTTTCAGTAGTAGTAATGTTAATAGTAGGAGTAGTGCTGCTAATGTTAGTGGTAATTGATGTATTAATACCAATAGTGCCGTGGTAGTTATTTAACTATTAATATTGGTAATTAAATTTGAAGTAGTAATTGAAGTTAAAATAAAAGTTTTTCTTTGTAGCAGGTGAAGTCATAGTAGTAGTAGTAGTAGTAGTAGTAGTAGTAGTAGTAGTAGTAGTAGTAGTAGTAGTAGTAGTAGTAGTAGTAGTAGTAGTAGCAGTAGTAGTAGGTGTTGTATTTACAGTACAATTAAATTATAATAACTATTAGTAGTTGCAATAACAGGAATACTAAGAATATTTGCATGTACAATTTTTAATTGTAACAATAGGGTCAAGTTGTAATATTAGTAATAATTGGTTATTAGTAATAACAATTATTACTGTAATGTTAATAAAAGTAACAGCTGTGGTAGTTATAATAGCAGGAACAGTTGCAGTAATGCTAATAAAGTTGCACAGAAGCAGCAGAAGTAGTGGGAGTAACAGTAGTAGTAACAGTAGTAGTAACAGTAGTAGTAGCAGCAGGACAAATAATAGCAGTCATCATCTTTATCCCAGTTCTCTCTGTGACCTCCTGTGTAGCTCAGCTGTTGCACATAGATTCTTTCGCAAGGATGAGGACACGAGAATGTTGTAGGGACACTACCGAGGACTCGAATTTGGAAATGTGCGGCGCAGTTCTTGGGAAGAAGCTGTGAGACAACACCCTGGACTCCTTGGGCAGCGAGATAAATGAAACCACCTGGGTCAATGAGATAGTGATGCATCAAGAAATGTTCATCCCAACCACAGAGATACTGGATGGCGAAGGTTGGGAGGAAGTACGATTCCCGAAGTCTAAGAGACAGTTCTTCCTTGCCTCATATAGGACAAGCCAAACCATCAGCCGGTAACAAATTCAGGTTGATCCACAGAGGACACCATGACACCTCGTAAGCTGCTGTAATTCACTTAGAGGAGATATGGCCTGAAGATATCAGTGTCCCCAAATCTGAAAGGGGAGTTTATTCTCACTCCCCAAAACAGAGACCCACGAAGTACTGCAGAAGGTGAACAACCTAGAATCACCACTTGTTCCCATAGAGCTAAAATCCATAGAGCGGGTGACAAAAGATGTACTAATGGGCTATCCACTAGACATGCCTCTCGATGCAATTCACAGTAACTAAAACATTTTGAAAGCTGAGCGGCTCCAAGACGAGGACAGGAACTTACCAATGAGGTAGGTCTTGGTCCAGCGTATGTAACCTCTTACAGCTCAATTGAATTAAGGCTACTGGGGGAAAATACCTGGTTAGGACGTACAATTCAGAACCTTTGAGGTGGTTTAGATGGCAGAGGTACATCCACCTCAGCGCCCGATGTCAGTTTAAGGAAGTATGCGGCATCCGCAGCTGAGCTTACCCGACCAAAGACTGCTTGGGTAAACTAAAGAGAGGTGAGACTACGAAACCTCGGTGTCCGAACTGCGGCAAGAAGCATCATGCCTAGAACCTGCACCCGGAGAGGCTGTGCAGTATGATGGTAGCATGGAAAACCTCATTTGTTCAGCATCCAACTTCAAGTAGAGCCTTTACCACTGAGCAGCAGCCTCACCCAGAGGCTACAGTATCACGGAACTCAGGACCACTTTCCCGGTCACAGCGAAAGAGGAAACCGAGGAACCATCAACGACAAAGTCACTTCTTCACTCAGCCGGCTCTGGACACTTCTCAAACTCCCACCCCACAACAGCAGCCAGCAGGCCCCATGCTACAGGAAGAGTGCTCTAAAGGAGAATGTAGAATATAACTTTGGTATACGTGTGTCCAGCATTAGCAATAATATTAGGAGAGAAGTAAATAATGAAAATGAGTGTTATAGGAATGTAAACATGAGCATAGATAAGTATGTTTATGAAGCAATTTGCAATGGGAACTGATGTTGTAGTGGCCAGACTAAGGCTTGGTTACAAGTAATTCTGGCAGTTTGGGAGACACACAGATGATGATCAAACCAAATGCAAATTATGTGGACAGGCATATGGTCACTGTCTTGAACACTATATGCATTATTGTCCACTTATTGAGGAATACAAAGATAGACAGTATAACAACCTATCTGACATGTCAAGATATCTTATTAATAAAAATAGGATACCAGATATACTAAGCAAATTTCCTAAATTTGTTTGTAACAGATAAGTGAACTATAGATATAAATCTAAATGTACTCCTGTTAACCCTTTTGGGGCGTAGTTCCTAGGTCTTTTGTGTATCCATATACTCTTGCGCTACCGTCAACAGAATGGCTATGGGGTGCACAATAAACTAGCCACTTCGGTGGCAAAATCTAATCTAAATCTGCTGCAGGAACTGACTGCAGTCAACGCGTCTACCCTAACACCACAACAGTCATCAGTAAAGAGCCCTGAAGCCCAAAGGAACAGAGCAAGCCATGCCGGATTACCCCTGAGCCATCAAATGATGCCGACAATCACGTCCTTCACTGAAGTTATATGCCGCCTGATGAACTCGATAGAAAACAGAGATATTCAGAACTATTGTGAGGATCTTGAATATATGCATGATGAATAAAACAGAGTCTATGCATTTATTTGTAAATACATTCGACCACCCAATACATGGCCTAGAGTGAGCTGAAGCCTGATGGCTTCAGCTTACTGTAGTACAAAAAATATTTTGTTGTGAAACACACAGGGAGTACAGCAAGACCTTGATTACGGCCACAGAACAGCTGAATTAGATCGACACTATTCCACAGGTTAAGACGCCTTAGCTACCAACCTCAGATTTTCAAAGACATCTTCAGGATCTTCAGACTGGTCATCCTTAGGATTAAGACCCATGTCAGGACACAGATCCTGACGAATCAATAAAAAGGTAGTAGTAGTGTTGTTAGTAGTCATACTAGTAGTAGCAGTGGTATATACAGTTGTTGCACAAGCAGCAAGTAATTCAAGAATCATGAGAGGCTGGAAGGGTACATGAGTGGGTGTGAGTTAAACCTGCCTAGCATGGATATTACGAACACAGGTGTATTATGGCCTGCTCACCTTGTCGTAATGCGATAACCAATAGTGGAGTAAGCAAAAGACAGCAGAGGTTATATGACTTGCATTTCCTTCAACTGAGAAGCAAGCTGGTAAAGTATGTACAATGATGTAAGAGCAAACATACAACATGGTGCTCAAAAGAGGCAAAATGCAAGCACCAGACACTGTGAGCGACCAGCAGCCCAGACAAGTCTGCCAAAACTCTTGTCACAAGTGAAACACATTGCTTCACAGCTCTGGCGGGCTTTCCTGTGACTGGCCGATTAACCACAGTACTGGTATGACGACGGGGCCCCTATTAGATCGTTAAATCCTTAGCACCTGGTTCACTGGTCGGGAGGCAGCCTATTTGGGAGTGACATACGCTGAATAAATTGTAACATACTCGTAACATAACACAATGGGCCAGTAGGCCTACTGCAGCGTTCCTTTGTTCTAATGTTTTTTTATGTGATGAATGGTTTAGAAAACCGACAAGTTGAAGAATTGAAACACTTTTGCAACATATGGGAATCTTTATTGAAGAAACGTTTCGCCACACAGTGGCTTCATCAGTCCAATACAAAGTAGAAATGGGTAAGGAGAGTAGAAGTTGCATAAGTGTCTCAATTCTTCAACTTGTCGGTTTTCTAAACCATTCATCACATCTGTCAGACACTGCAACATCATGAGATCTTGGTACAAAGACTTCAACGCTTGCCCAACCTTTGGACGACGACCTACTTACACTAGTGGCAGGTCCCACTGTGATCCCGCCTCCTCCTGCTTCAACTCATCTCACCGCAGTATATAAGCCACCTCTCTGAACCTATGTTATAACAATGGTTATAAATGACCATAATTTTTAAAGGGGTGGACCGGTAAGCCAGCGGAAGGCCTCGGTCAGATGACCAAAAGCTCCAAAGGCGGGTCATCATCTGACTAAGACCCGCGTCAGGAAACATTTGTCCTGTTTCCTGACGAACCTTACCTAACCTAACCTATGCTGCATTTCCTACAAGAGTGATGGACTGAACACATCGATTCCAGGTTGAGGGACTGATTACCTCAAACTTCTACTCTCCTTACCCATTTCTACTTTGTATTGGACTGATGAAGCCACTGTGTGGCGAAACGTTTCTTCAATAAAGATTCCCATGTGTTGCATAAGTGTCTCAATTCTTCAATGTTTTTTTATGTTCATACATAATAATTATACTTACAATAGGCTAACAGTGCAATGCTTACGGACACATTTTTTCCATACAGCAACTGATTTAGCAGTAATACAGCAATAACAATGAATGGAGTAATAGTAGAAGATATAACAGTTGCAATATTAGTAGTTTTAATAGTATAATGGAGTAGTAGTAATAATAGTATTAGTAGTAGTGGTATCGGTTGAAGCACTAGTGGCAAGGTTTACCTTGAGAGCCTGGACGTCCATTCTGGAATTGGAGAATTATACAAGATTATCGAAGGCTGTGATAGAGTACCATAAATTATCATAAATTATCAGAATGTGTCGTTTATTATCAGCGGCTACTGTGGTTGACATCAACCGCTGATTGCCAAAAATACCGTTAATTACCAGAGGCTATCGTTACCAGAGTCTACCGTTATTAGAAATTATCGTTGATTACCAGAGGCCACCTTTATCAAAGCCTACCATTGATTACCAGAGACTGCCGTTATAACAGGCTACCGTTATCAGAGGCAATAACTGATTACCAAATGCTACCTTTATCAGAGGCTACCGTTGATCACCAGAGGTTGCCGTTACCAGAGGCTACCACTGATCAACAGAGGCTACCGTTACTTGAGGGTGCCGTTGATCACCAGAGGCTACTTTTACCAGAAACTACTGTTATCAGAGGTCATAGCTGATTACCAAATGCTACCGTTATCAGAGGCTACCACTGATCACCGGAGGCAACTGTTACCAGACGCTACCGATGATCACCAGAGGTTACCGGTACAAGAGGCTACCGTTACCAGAGGCTACCGTTGATCACCAGAGACCACCGTTGATCACCAGAGGTTACCGTTGATCACAGGAGGCTACCGTTGATTACTAGAGGCTACCGGTACCAGAGGCTACCGTTACCAGAGGCTACCGTTACCAGAAGCTACCGTTCCCAGAGGCTACCGTTGTTCACAAGAGGCTACCGTTATTAGAGGCTACCTTTGATCACCAGAGGTTATCGATACAAAAGGCTACCGTTGATCACCAGAGGCTACGTTTCCAGAGTCTACCGTTGTTCACATGAGGCTTCCGATACCAGAGACTACTGTTGTTCACAAGAGGCTAACGTTACTAGAGGCTACCGTTGATCACCAGAGGCTACCGTTACTAAAGGGTGCCGTTGATCACCAGAGGCTACCGTTACTAGAGGGTGCCGTTGATCACCAGAGGCTACCTTTACCAGAAACTACTGTTATCAGAGGTTATAGCTGATTACCAAATGCTACCGTTACCGTTGATCACCAGAGGGCATCACTGATCGGGATCAAATCCATACTGTGGCTATAGTTGTTGATGCTCAGCCGAGATAACGATCCGTCAGTTGATGCTTCCATCCCCTGGTCTTTCATTATTAAAGCAATATTCACGAGGAAGCGGTAAGACTGTAGGGGTCGTACAGCCCCTGATGACTGGGAGGTAATCTGGTTTAATCCGAATAAGAGAAAGGTGGCTTAACTTCATTGGATCAAGAGCCCTTTAATAACAAGATATAAATGGCTTGTCTCTCTGCCAGACAGAGAGACAGGCAACTACACTTACCATCAGACTGTAGGGGTAATGAGCTGCTGCTAGACTGACTGACTATTAAGGTGATCGTTACATTGTCAGTTGAGCAGAAACATTGTCAGAGTTAGCGTCAGGTCGCCAGCCAGTCAGCAAGTCTGTTAAAATGGCTGTCAGGTTGTCAATATGGCTGTCAGGCTGTCAATAATACAGAGCAGATTTTTTAACAAGCCAAGGCTGGCTAAGGGAATAGATCTTTATCACGTTATTGTTCCAATGTAAAATTGTTCAGGTGTTCAATACATTATTTTTTTTTGTACCACACCTGTGTGTATTACGCCTTTACAACCAGTCAGGTGGAAGGGGTGTTGACAAAATAAAATACTGTGTATAATTTAGCAAGCAGAATACTCTCAAGTTTCAGTCATAATTCTGGTTGGTTTTGAGCGAACGTTCTCAAGCACCTCACCCATAACACAACGTCTTGGTTGTTCGGTTAATGGAGCTTAAAACCTTTCGACTACACTAGGGCCATTAACGCTGCATCTAATCTTTTCAATAATCTACACAATCTTTCGTAAATCTACATAATCTTTTCATAAATTTTCATCTTTTTACTTATAAATTATTTGTAAGGTTGTATACTGTGTCACCATTTATTTCCTGAAGGAAAGACGGACACAGACATCTAACCTATCTTCCCATCTTGCAGTCTGTCTGTCTATCTTTTAGTTTGTATGTGAGTTTATGTCTGCCTGTCCCTCCTTTGTGCTATTGTTGCTTTTCTAATCCTTACATCACTTTCACTACAATATATTTCTGTTTCCACTGATATCAAAGCCTAGCAATAGCCGTATTTATTAGAACTAATTTAAAAATGTACACTTTTAGTGTTTACCAACATAAATATAGGGTAGTGAACGAAGCTGGAGGCTTCAGTGAGCCAGAGCTTCCATGCAGTTACTAGACTTAGTGTTGTGAGAGCATGTTGATAATGCGAGGCAGTCGTGGAGTGAAAGATGGTAGCAGGAACAATGACACTGAGAAAGGAACAGCCAGAAATCTGTTTATGACTGATCGTCTTGTGGTTTTATTTAAGTTGTCTTCTGGATGTTTACGATACTGAGGTGGCCCGGTGGCCTGGTGGCTAAAGCTCCCGCTTCACACACGGAGGGTCCGGGTTCGATTCCCGGTGGGTGGAAACGTTTCGACACGTTTCCTTACACCTGTTGTCCTGTTCACCTAGCAGCAAATAGGTACCTGGGTGTTAGTCGACTGGTGTGGGTCGCATCCTGGGGGACAAGATTAAGGACCCCAATGGAAATAAGTTAGACAGTCCTCGATGACGCACTGACTTTCTTGGGTTATCCTGGGTGGCTAACCCTCCGGGGTTAAAAATCCGAACGAAATCTTATCTTAAAGTGGAATGACAAGTTGAAGGAGACCGCTGAGGGTGAGTCGCCTTGCATGGGTCTCTACACTGGAGACTGGAAGTGGACAGGCCATCCAATACAGTGGTGCATACTCAAACTAACAACCAAACAAAGACAACGACCACACAAAGAAAGCAGTATATTAACTAGCTTCTCAAAAACAAAGTGACAGCCACAAGTGGGCAAGAAAATATGAAAGTAAATATTCTTCAGAAAGTAACAACCACACAAAATCAAGAAAACAAACAGGTAAACATTCTCGAGAACGCAACGTGACAACCCTACAAATACAGCAAACACAAACAAGAAAATTTCCCACGACACAGTGACTATCTTCACTCGAGGCTGCAGCTATACTCGTCTGCCTCCACTAATCCATCTCACCCTCCCTATAAACCTGTCAGGTGTACTGTATATCCTCGGTAGTGTATATCGTACCTTACCTCTCCTAGTAGGAAGTTGTTAGAGAGAGAGAGAGAGAGAGAGAGAGAGATGGCAATATTATTAGAACACTAGCCTGATTATTGGGTCATGAAGGACGAAGATAATATCAGCTAGATGTATTTTGGTCCCTGCCTGATCCGAGTAATGTATCCCCGTGTTGCATACGATCAGTCCCCTGTACCTCACTGCACCCGACTGATTGCAACAGTGCAGAGTGCGGCACTGAAGATCTGCCATGAATTAAAAGAGGCACTCACAAGTCATAATATAAAAATTGATATCCCAATTACTCAAAAAAAATGGAAAATTAGGACATGCAATTTAAATCCAATTCAAACTTTTTATTAAGAAACTCCAACTTTGAAGCTAAGATGAAGAGGCTCAAATAGACCTGTACCAGAAAAATAGTAAAGTATGTCCTCATTAAATTTAAAAACTCCCTAAAAACACATTTTTTTCAGTTGCAGTTTTTCATTTGTTTTCTACTTTAAGTTTTCTACAATCCTATAAGAAAAATATTTTATATACTTTTAAGAAAAGTCATTTTATCAAACTTGCTTTAAGAACTGTCAAGCTGACGCCCCAGACTTCCCAAACATAATACAAAAATACTTCCGTTTATGGTACAGTAGTGCTTAGAGTTTGAAGCCGATCAGAAGAGGCATTCTTTTTATGTTGAATATTAATGTCATTATGTTTTCAATAAAACTGGAAAATTGGAACTTATGGTAGACAATAATACATGAACCTTGTGTTCAGGAAGCCACACCAGCGGTGAAAAATCTAAAGCCAATCGGAAGAGGCATTCCACAGTTATGACACGGATTCCTATGATATATTTTTTTTAATTTGTAGCGGCCAGGTACTATCCTGCCCTAGGATGCATTCGCCATTAAATTTTGAAGCCGTTCAAAAGAGGTACACTGAAATATATTTTGCCTGATTTAATTAACGGGAGTAAATATTTCGGATATTTCCTTCGGGAAAACGTAATAACAGATACTTGTAATCGTGTTCCACACAAGAAGACTAAGAGAGGAGTATGAGGATTAAGACAGGACTAAAAAGACTAAGGCAGGAGTATGAACAGAATAAGGTGATAGTTATTCAAACTCTTTAAGAAGCGGCACAAAGAGTATCTTGAACAAAGGTAAAAACTACTGATTACGGGAAATTAAAACCATGAGGAGAAGCGCGATTACCAGACGGAGGATCGAGCCTTCACTTCTTCCTGTGCTAAGTGAGCTATTTCAGTTAAAATAAAATCAGTGAAGTAGAGAAAGGTAAATGAAACAAAGAGGACCAGAAAAGTTAAGAGATTTACTCATGTGGAAACTGATGGTAAATTTGATCGCTATGAAAAGATATATGTAAAACAAACTTTTACTGAACTGATTACATCGACTCAAGGCTGAGGGACTGATTACCTCAAACTTTCCCTATTCTTCACCATTCTTTTTTGTATGGACTGATGAAGCCACTGTGTTGCGAAACGTTTCCTCATTAAAGATACAGAAATGTTGCACATGTGTCTAATTTATCAATTTGTCGGTTCTCTGAACCATTCATCTACATAACTAAAGTAACTGGATTCAACAAGAAGACTAAAGATCGCATAATATACCCAAATATTCCTCCAGCAATAAGGTCTGTTCCACACTCTGAAGATATTCCTGTACCTGTGCCACCTGAGACATGGCAAATTTCATCAGAATCTGATACCAGTGATTCTAAGAAGATAGAAGTAGACTATGAACCACCAACAAATGACGATCCCAAACCCTTCAACCAAGCTGAGTTCAATGACTTGGTGAGAGACCTTCTGAAAGAAAGTGTACAGTTACTTGGCTCTAGACTAAAGGAGCACAGGGTTCTAGCTCCTGGAACAACATTCACTTGGTACCGTCATCGAGAAGCGGAATTCACTCAGTTCTTTGACAAAAAGGAATCTTTAGTTTTCTGTTCAAATATTTCTGGCCTTATTGAACACATGAGGATGTCATAAAAAGCAGATGAATGGAGACTCTTCATTGATTTTTCTCAAAGAAGTTTAAAGGCTGTACTTCTCTACCTTCGCAACACAGCTGCATCAGTGCCAGTTGGCCATAGTGTCCAAATATGAGAAACTTACGCAAATATGCAGACACTAATATCTGCAATTAAGTACTAGAATCACAATTTTCTCATTTGTGGTGATTTAAAACTTATTGCTCTCCTACTAGGTCTTCAAGGCGGATACACCAAGTATCCCTGTTTCTGTCTTTGGGATAGTAGAGCAGACAACCAGCACTATGAACAAAAAGACTGGCCACCAAGAATCAGCTTCTTACCCGGAAATCACAACGTGAAAACTGTGGCACTAGTTGACCCCAAGAAAATTCTGCTGCCACAACTCCACATCAAATTAGGGCTTATGAAAAATTTTATGAAGGCCTTGAACAAGAATGGAACTGCTTTCAAGTACCTGGAGTCAAAGTTTCCTCGTACAAGTGAAAGCAAGCTAAAGGCAGGAATCTTTGTTGGCCCTCAGATTCGGGAATTGATGAAGGACAAGCATTTTGATGAAGCATTAGCAGGTGTCGAGGTGAATGCCGGGTTTTCATTCAAGCAGATTGTCCACAACTTCCTGAGAAACAGGCGCTCCCCCGAATATGAAAAAATGATCCAAGACCTGATTTCAAGTTTCCAACAACTTGGGTCTAGAATGAGTGTAAAGATGCACTTTATGCACTCACATCTTGACTGTTTTCCCAACAATTGTGGGAACTACAGATAGGAACAAGGAGAGCGGTTCCGTCAGGATATTTGCACCATGGAAACTCGATACCAGAGCAAATGGAATGTCAGCATGATGGCGGATTACTGCTGGTCATTGAAACGTAATGGTCTCGATGCACAGCAGAAGCGAAAATCAAAGTGGTCCTCCTTCCTTTGATTCAATATGTAGGCTAACCATTAGGAGCATATTTTTTTTACTAAAATCATATGATTTGATTTATGTTGATTTGGAATTCATATGTTCTTAAAACTAACAGAATGTGCTTTTCCACGATTACTTGCCGAATTTTAATAAATTAACAATTTATTAAAAATTCACATTTTTATTATCATTAATTTGTATTTTATTCAAAATCCTTACGTGATAGAGCAAAATGGTTTAGATATTTACTATCAGCAGCCCAAGAATATGTAAGATCGCAACCATGAATAAAAATAAAAATTAAAAATATTCCAAACGCAGACCAGTGTAATGTGAGAAATCACTAAAACGCTTGGAATTTCACCTTTTTTTTTAATGTGGGTATTTTCCATACAGTAACTTATAAAATAAAAAGAAAAGACAACTTAATGTCTATGTCGTCCCAGTAAAAGTGTGTTCATCGACTTGTATTTTTTCTACAGAAATGAAGAATGAAAGGTCAGAATTCCGTGACTGCAACAATTCACCAAAAATCCGCATTTAGGAGAGGAACCTTATGACGACGTTTCGGTCCCTCATGAACCACTGTTAAATCACAGCCATTATTGTTACTACTATTACTGCTGCTGCTACTTCTGCTACTGCTACAACTACTACTACTACCACTTCTACAACTACTACTACTACTACTACTACTACTACTACTACTACTACTACTACTACTACTACTACTACCTTCTTTCCCAGCCTCCTTTCGTACTGCCTTCGCGTCTTCACTTTTCTCACTCCAGTTGTAACACTTGACGATGGATCAGGAAAGATCGAAACACTACCATAAGATTCGTCTCCCAGTTGCAGGTTCTTGGGTAAAATACCTCATTATCGTCGGTAGTACATCATCTTAAAGGCACCACACGGATAAGATGAGCGGGAAGAAGCAGCACAGCTGGAGCTTGTCTACATCTTGGGTGAAGCAGACAGAAATCAGATGCGAGAAACTAAATGGAGCCAGCAACCTCCCGGCCTCGTACCTCGACTACCTGCTGGAGGTGAGGAGGGACAGAAAGCAGGGTAGACTAGAGTTAATGAGACGGAGAAAAAGTTGTATTGTGTAGCGTGCAGCGGGACAGAGATGAACGGAAGCTGTGGCAGCTGGCGAGGTTGCGGAGTGATCAAGACAACCAAGCTAGCAGAGTGATCAAGACAACCAAGCTACACACGCACAGCAGATTTATCAAGACAAACAAAACACTCACCCCCACACGCGCACATTAATATCTACTAAAAATAGGAGAAATAATACCAAACACAAAGGGAGTTAATAGTTAACAAAGAAGTGTAGAGTGGTAAATTTGAGAGTTAAAATTTGTAGAAAACATCAAAACGAAGGGTATAATACAAGGACTAAGAATAACTATGCAAGGATAAGAAAGGAAGCAGCAAAACACTGCACAAACTACAGTATACAGCAGCAAAATACAAAATGGAACACAAACTGATGTACGGTCACATAAAGCTGACAGTAAAACAATAAGAAAGAAACAAGAAGAAAGAAGAGACTGGATTACAATAGGATGAAAAGGAGGAATACAAAGAGTGAGAAGAAATTTTTTGAATATTTTCCAAGAGGAATGTTGGAGAACATCAGGAAGACGAATGATGGAGAATATCAAGAAGAGGAATGATGAATAAAATGAGGAAGAAGGAAGAAAGGCGTGAATAGCAGATACTAGATAAAGTTAAATCAACGCAGGAGAAAGTGAAGAGTCTCCTTAAAGAATTAAATATGACAAAAGCAATGGGACTGTACTGAATATCACCTTGGGTCTTGAGAGTTGAGAGAAGCAGCGGAAGACTTGTGTGGCCTCGTAGCAAAATTTGCAAATAAATAGAAATAGGTTAACGGACAGACATTTGAAAAACAGACAATGTTCAGTTCAATTCAAGCTTATTTCTACACGATATATTTTTTACATGGTTATGCAAAACAAAACCATGATTTTTCTGCACGTATTCAAGTGCTTTTAACATAAATAAAAGAAAGCTGACAAAATATCTGCACCTACAAACTTTGTCTATGTATGAGTGTAACTAATACCTTATTTCGCATCCTTTGGCTCTAGTGATATAAAATAAGTTCACTGAATCCCATCTCTCGTGTACAAACCTCTGCACTTTCTCAAGTGTATGTATATAATTTAGCAAGGTCTTACATGTGTGGCAGTATCTGTCGCACAACTAGTCTCGGTAATTCATGAGAGAAGGAAAATTCTGGTAGTGTGTTTATCCTGGCAACACGGAGTAAGGGATGCCCTGATACCCCGGACCCATGGGCGAGAGCTTCCCTGGCTGCATGGAGGTAGGGAAACCTGATCCTGATACCACGACCCCACGGGGAAGAGGGCCTGATATCTGAAACTGAATGAGGAATGGAGGCCCTGATATCCCAGCCCCACGGGTGATGGGGGAGGGGAAAGTGGTTCCCCTCACCACAACGATCAAGATTTTAAGACAAGAACAAAATTTTCTCAACTGTTATTGTAGATTCTGCAGCATGTAAAGCAGAGTGAGGGAGGTTGGTAGAAAGCTGTTTATAAAGTGGAGCGAGACTGGTGTTTACAGAATGGAGGGAGACTGGTGTTTACAGAGTGGAGGGAGACTGGTGTTAACAGAGTGGAGGAAGGCTGGTGTTACAGAATGGAGGGAGATTGGTGTTTACAGAGTGGAGGGAGACTGGTATTTACAGAGTGGAGGGAGACTGGCGTTTACAGAGTGGAGGGAGACTGGTGTTTACAGAGTGGAGGGAGACTGGCGTTTACAGAGTGGAGGGAGACTGGTGTTTACAGAATGGAGGAAGACTGGTGTTTACAGAATGGAGGAAGACTGGCGTTTGCAGAGTGGAGGGAGACTGATGTTTATAGAGTGGAGGGAGACTGGTGTTTACAAAGTGGAGGGAGGCTCGTGTTTAAAGAATGGAGGGAGACTGGTGTTTACAGAGTGGAGGGAGACTGGTGTTTATAGAGTGGAGGGAGACTGGTGTTTACAGAGTGGAGGGAGACTGGTGTTTACAGAATGGAGGAAGGCTGGTGTTTACAGAGTGGAGGGAGACTGGTGTTTACAGAATGGAGGAAGACTGGTGTTTGCAGAGTGGAGGGAGACTGGTGTTTATAGAGTGGAGGAAGACTGATGTTTACAGAGTGGAGGGAGGCTGGTGTTTACAGAGTGGAGGGAGACTGGTGTTTACAGAATGGAGGAAGACTGGTGTTTACAGAGTGGAGGGAGACTGATGTTTACAGAGTGGAGGGAGACTGGTGATTACAGAGTGGAGGGAGGCTGGTGTTTACAGAGTGGAGGGAGACTGGTGTTTACAGAGTGGAGGGAGGCTGGTGTTTACAGAGTGGAGGGAGACTGGTGTTTACAGAGTGGAGGGAGGCTGGTGTTTACAGAGTGGAGCGAGACTGGTGTTTACAGAGTGGAGCGAGACTGGTGTTTACAGAGTGGAGGGAGATTTGTGTTTACAGAGTGGAGGGAGGCTGGTGTTTACAGAGTGGAGCGAGACTGGTGTTTACAGAGTGGAGCGAGACTGGTGTTTACAGAGTGGAGGGAGATTTGTGTTTACAGAGTGGAGGGAGGCTGGTGTTTACAGAGTGGAGGGAGGCTGGTGTTTACAGAGTGGAGGGAGACTGGTGTTTACAGAGTGGAGCGAGACTGGTGTTTATAGTGGAGCGAGACTGGTGTTTACAGAGTGGAGGGAGGCTGGTGTTTACAGAGTGGAGGGAGGCTGGTGTTTACAGAGTGGAGGGAGGCTGGCGTTTACAGAGTGGAGCGAGACTGGTGTTTACAGAGTGGAGCGAGGCTGGTGTTTACAGAGTGGAGGGAGGCTGGTGTTTACAGAGTGGAGGGAGGCTGGTGTTTACAGAGTGGAGGGAGGCTGGTGTTTACAGAGTGGAGGGAGGCTGGTGTTTACAGAGTGGAGCGAGGCTGGTGTTTGCAGAGTGGATGGAGACTGGTGTTTACAGAGTGGAGCGAGGCTGGTGTTTACAGAGTGGAGCGAGGCTGGTGTTTACAGAGTGGAGCGAGGCTGGTGTTTACAGAGTGGAGCGAGGCTGGTGTTTACAGAGTGGAGCGAGGCTGGTGTTTTTCAGAGTGGAGGGAGACTGGTATTTACAGAGTGGAGCGAGGCTGGTGTTTACAAAAGTTGTAATAACACCGACCAAGAGGGGCGCTGCGATCATCTCACCAGAAATACATACAGCACAAGAGTTGCAACACACAGCATCACTGGTGAAGAGAACTATCTGCAGACGGAGAGTCAAGCCTCCACCACTCCCTGAGCTGAATGTTCCACACGGATTTAGACTTCATGACTTTCAGTACAATTCATTTCGGTCTCTTCACCACCTGACTCCCACACCGAGACACTGATTACTCTAGATTCTTCAACCTTCAAGCGTTTCGTAATCGAAATAATGGTGGGACTCGAATATCATTTTAGTATGTTATAGTTTGGTCCTTTCTAAAACTATTTTACTCCTGTGACTCTTGGCGAAACTTTCATATATATATATATATATATATATATATATATATATTTTTTTTTTATGAATTTTTAAATGTGAGTTATAACACGCGTCGTTCCTACTTCCGAGCGATGGGGAACCACCCTCTCCTAAGTCAAGAACTACACTGCTTCGCATCTTAACTCCTCACTTCCCTTGGGAAGGAGTTAGGCCTCCCTGATTGGTTACTTGACGATGGTGAAGAGTTTCCATTTTGGGAAGAGGCAAAGTCAACACTTTGAAGTGCCCTGATTGGGCTCTGGAGCCTTCCCAATGTGGACCCCCAAACG